>NC_068981.1:56748592-56758835 GCF_001194135.2 Octopus bimaculoides | reverse complement strand
ATATATATACACATATATATATATATATGCACACACACACATGCATCTATGTGTCTATATGTGTATGAGTGTATGTATGTACTAAGTTCGTGAAAAAAGTACATTTATACCAAATTCAAAATAAATCACCCACACTCGACGTATCCAAAACTAAGTCATTTTCTTTCACTTTCGTTCATATCAGAAAGAAACTATTATATGCTTTCGGATTTGGCATCCCTTCCTCACTCTGGCAGTCATCCCCGTCTCTCTTCTCTTTTTCTCTCTTCCTCTTTTTCTCTCTTCCTCTCCCCCTCACTCTTTGCCGTGACTACTCTCCACAATCGTCCAGCTTTTCATCTTCCACTTCACCAAGATTTTCTTCGTATTTGTTATTTCTGTTCCATCCATCGATCCATTTACTCGCCCACTATTCCTGAGTCGTGATGTAGTCCTCAGGCTCTTCCTCCATAGAAGGAGAAGTCTGAGGACTCTACCTATTTGAAGCGATCGTCATTATATTTTCCGAATGAATTCCCAAACGTGACCAACTGAGACTATAGATTTTATCCAACCATCTCGTTCTTGGTCTGCGGTTAGTTTTCCTACCAGTTCGCTCGACATCAAGTATCCGTTTTGTGATTCCTTCCTGCGACCTTCTAAACACATGCCCGTAGTACCGGAACTAGGTCCTTTGGAGGAATTCCATTTGAGCCTTTTGTATTCACGACCGGACTCTTTCGGTCATTACCAATATTCATGATCATGTGAGACTAGGCGGGAAAATCGAATTGGAGATAGTGAGTTTGGCTTTTTTTTTTAATCTTTGTCTCCAAAATTAAATTAGCACATACATTATGAATGTGCGACCGGTAATGTCTATATTACTAGAAACTACTTTTAGTTTGTAATTTAATTTATGTTCACTAGTGCTATGCCACTGCACACGACTAAACAGACTTCACCCTAATTGCATATAAATCACACAACAACGATTCTCCTCGTTTAGAGACGACCCGAGGACATGGTCTTTTTAAGTCTCTATAACAACAAAATATCGGCATCTACCATTATCGGTGAATCCGAGGCGAGTTGTTTCACCTAGTCTGTAACATTCAGGTGTTCTTCAACATTCGGCGTCGCTTAGGGAGCTTTCTCAGGACGCTATTCCGCAGCTGATTTGGTGTATAAACAAAAAACATACACTAAGTATGTGCCACCGATAATGTTTACACACACACACACATACACACACACACACACATACACACACACACACACATACACACACACACACACACACATACATACACGGGGTGACAGCGCTAAGCATTGATGTGTATAAATACAAACTTGTAATCAGTTCAAATATGCCTGAAGCATATTCGAACCCGTAAGAAAGACAATCACTGTATTTTGTCAAAAAGAAAATTTCTTGCTGTAGACAATTAGTTGCGAATACGCCGTGTCAGTTCACAGTTCCCCTAACCAGATAGTTGGATGTATGCATTTCGGGGCGGTTATCTCCTCTTCAGCAACACAAACAGGAGAGGCAGACACTGCGAACTGACATAAGAGACAGCTCCCTCTTATGATATTCCCGTCATTGTTCTATGACTGGTTGCACTATTCAAACATCTCGCAACAAATAAAATACAGGATGACAGCGCTAAGCAGTGATGGGTATAAATGCAAACTTGTTACCAGTTCAAATATACTTGCGGTTCAACCATCGTCTCAGGTTTCGGAAAATAAACAATTAAAACCTTTAAAGTAGTTACAAGTGATAGGCATTAAAATCTCTCATAATCCATCCTGATTCCCTATGTATCTAACTCTGCAAACGTCCCAATCCAAAGATTAACCCTTCTTTCCTAGACTGGAAAATACTTCAACTCTGTTTAGCTCCCGACTCTTACCGTAATACATGACCTACAGTGGTATACGACTCTCTCATATAGGATGCTGACATTTTACGAAGATGAAAAAATCAACCGAATGATTGCCAAAGACTCAATCACGTGCTGTCTCTTCAATCTGTCTTTTGCATTGCTACTACTACAACTTATGCTCCTATGAAATAATTAGCTGCATATTATCTTCATCAAGTTCCAGCCAATCTATCCGTCTTTCCACCGTTCTTTATCACTACTGTGTATCTCCATCAATCCTATGCTCACTACTTTACCATTACCCTCGAGATCGTCGACCATCTGGAATTCCTTTCATACCTAGGTTCTTCTTGTAAACAGTGAATTACAGTTGTCTAAACAAAATAACAACAACGACAATTCCCAGTCTCGAGGAAACTGCCAAAGTTATGAGTGCACTCTCTTTCTCTTGTCCAAGGCTGTAAGAGAGGGAAGAGAAACTCGCTGACCGATTCCACCTTTCTCACCTCCTATTTGGCGACCATTTGAGTAAATTGGCATATAATTTAGGAAGTAAAAAGCATCATTCCTATAGTACCTCACTATAACCACGCGATGTATCACTTCAGAATATTCTTTAATTAATTTCAGGCGGATCCATTATTTGCCTTCAGACCGGCACTCTACGTGTTATTAGGTTGCTCAATCAGGATTGGCCTGAGGTTAAATAAATTTCCTGGACAATTTCATTCTACTCACATCGCCAGAGTTAATGCAGAGATTGGGTAGTTTTATTGAAAACATTCTCCTAACTATAGCTCATCACGTTCTTAGTATTTCCAATTGGAGTTTTGAAACTCTGTATTGAATAGGCTCAACTCTCCTTAGGTATTTCTTGCATATGGTGTCTCTAAGTAATTACTTTCAATAATTTGCTATTTTTAATGCGCTCTGTTTTCATTCTTACTTGGGTTACAAATTCTATCATAATTATTAATTTCCTTATCGGCACATAAATGGAAGTGTGGGTTTATCTGAGAAGGCCTATTGCACTCGTAGCATATCTGAATTTGTTTATCTGCCCTAATCAAAAAGATTAAAATTATTTCAGTCACTGAGGCAATGTTGCCCTGTCCTCATCGCCTGAGTAATTCTAATTAGAATTTTGGTGTTTTACATTAAATATTTCAACCATACAACACAAGTAGTACAGATGTATTTTGGGAGTAAGCTTTCCCTAGTGACAGAACTATTACACTTATATTAACGACTTAGCCTGAAAAAGAAGAGCAGCACTCATAGACCTTTTTTCCGATCTTCATTGAAGGAGCAAGGCAGTTATCCCGAGATTGGAGACGAAGTCTTCTGCCTTGCAACTAAATGGATTTTGCTAAAGGCCTCAAGGTAGCGGGTGTTGGTACAAACTGGGTGATGTAATTTTCCTGTTGCGTAACATACCATGCAGTAGTGATTTATCTCCCCTTAGAACTGCATTGAAAACATTGTTGATTCCCTTAACATCAGCAAAGACTTTCACTGTTTCTGCCATAAGAGATTTCAAACTATTAAACTGAAGATCATTTGTATCGATCTTACTATTCTCAATAGACCTAGAAATATCATGAGTGCTTCCTTTATGCTTCTGATAAATTCTGATAAAATTCTGATAAAATTCTAATAAAAATTAAAACAATCTCAATCCGACGAATGTTTACGGTTATTTGTTCACTGTAATATATATCTATATAAAGAGAAAAACAGCTAATTTTAAATCTCTGTGCGAGAGATATGCAGTTACAGTACCAAATAGTTAAGTTTATTTACCAACAGAATGTGACAATCCTATACAAGGACAATGTTCCTGCTGTTTAGCCGCAAGAAAAAGATTTAAAATTAGCTGTTTTTCTTTTTACGAGCTCAACGGCTGTATGGCGCTTAAAGATATATAGTGTAAGCAAGTTGAATGAGACCCCATCACTAGTCTGTGATTGTCTCGCACCGAGGACGGGAAAAAACCCAGAAGCCTAGATCTGTGAGTATGACGTAGAGATGTGAGCGATGACCTCCCTTGCTTACACTGTACGGATACAAACTGTGTGTCGACAGCCATCTGGAAAAAAATATTTCCTGGGGCTAAACAACAGTAACATCGTCCTTGTACAGGACTGCCACATTCTGTTGGCAAATAATCTTTACTATATATATATATATATATATATATATATATCAGGAGCAAATATTGAATATTTATATAGATATTAATATTGCTATTATTATCGAAGGCAATATAAATAGTAGATAATAACATCAACATTAATATAAGTGGTTGCAGGCCTAAAATAGCATTATATAGCTATTAAATTAAAATTATATCAATCATAAAGACGTTCGCATACGTCTACCTGCTAGAAAGGAGACCTAAGCGAAGGTTTCAGCTCTCATTTCTAGCAGGTAGACGTATGCGTACGTCCTTATGATATATATAATATATTTACTATTTACATACACACATATATGTATGTATGTGTGTGTGTGTGTGTGTGTGTGTGTGTGTGTGTGTGTGTGTGTGTGTGTGTGTGTATGTGTGTGTGTGTGTGTATGTGTGTATACATGCAAGCATACCTATTCACACGACGCACGACACATATATATTCTGAATCTTTTACTGGCTTCAGTCATTGGTCTGCATTAACACTGAAGCAACATCTTCAAGGAATCTGTCAATCATATTGACTTTAGTTCAATCTCACTCTGGTAATTAGATAATGAAAGAATTTCAGTCAAGCAACCAAAGATTTGCATAAAAGAATCGGCAGTTTGAAAATCTAAGGACTTTCAATTTGACACGCAGCTATACTGGTACATATGTGCACATACAGGCGCCTATAAACAGCTACACATACATATACACAATGTAGGTGCATAGATACCCACAGAGGCACATATGCACATATATATTTATTCTAACACCAACGACATTACGATCTTCCTGCAGATCCAAGGGAACAATACGCTAACACACAGACACACACACACACACACACACACACACACACACACACACACACACACACACACACACACACACACACACACACACACGCACCAGTAAAATCTGCGTAATGACTTATAGAACTGGCAGTGCGCAACAAATTAGATGTTTTAAAAAAGAAAAGTCCATAACAATCTAGCCATGATCTATATTAATTTATGACGCGCCATCCTTAGTGATAATCCAAGGTTCCCTTGCTGTGTCTGTATCTTTAAGCCACATCTTCTAGGTTCTTCTCTGTAGTTATATATATCTATATGGTATCTACTGCTTCATTTTGTTGCAATTTTATTCGTGATGTTCGGGATTTCACTAATCATCGTTATTCTGACACAAACAAATACACACCATCTATCTCACAAACTTACTCATAGAGTATGTGTTTTTATAAATGTTTGAGCGAAAGTAGTAATAAAAAAGCATCATCCTTTATTTTCATTGTCCCGGTTTCAGCTTTTTCAGTAACACTACTGGCTCTGTAGCCAGCATACAACTGAATGTATCGCTGTGATACTCATAATTCAATCTGGCTAAGACGGGAGGGTGTTTCCGGCGTGAGAACAACTCAGCATCGAAGTAACAACTACCCTGAATCTTGTGATATGGATGTGCATATTTACCATTGTCTATTTAATCAGATCGATACCTATAAATAGATATGCATGCTGAGAAACAAATAGATATAGCTGAAGGTAAGTAGATTGAAGTGTGAATAAAATACTTTCAGAGTGGATTAAATATATCCAAGTACGTTTGAATGCATTCAGAGACTAGTAAACACAATTAGAATAACTATTACTTGCTCGCATTTATTCGACTTATTCCATGTTTTCAATAAATTCGTTCCTCTTTCCTTTATACAGAAGGCAGTGTTAGTAGTGCACTATCTATCTTTATACGTAACCGAAATAAACACAGTAAATAGATGAAGTGGTGAAGCTAAGAATAAGATCAATGGGGTTTTCAGATATCATAGGGGAAAAGCGAACAATATTAGGGGTATTTCGAAATTGATATGAAATTAGTACTTGCATGAAGCATCAGTTCTTTAAAGACTTTTGGCGATTCTCATAGGAAGCATCTAGCATTGTATAACGGCAACAGTTAGTTGAGAGAACGTTTGTAACACGCCGTGCACGTAAAATTATTGAAGCTTTTTATCCCCGCGGGAATAATGCATTAAGTTGATATGTAAAGGCCATGTGAGGTAGCTCAACAATTGAAGAAACTATACGTGAAAGAAATCTCTGGAGATTACTAACCAATATTCTTGTACAGTAGTGAATGTCTAATATGTATTTACTAGCTCACACGCGCACGCCCATATTCTCATATACATAATTTCAATTAATATCTTCTCTTTTGCATCGACTTAAACAGAAACACTTACGCATGAAAAGCAGTATTCAAAAACAAAGTAAAATAATATAACGTTAAGTCGTAAATATAATGGTAGAACCATATTAAGACAATTGCCTACACCATATGAGTAATAAATCATTCTTATACAAATAGAAAAGCGAAATAGTATTTAACACTTTTATTTAGACATACAAATATAAAGAATCAAATAAATACATATATAAATGAAATGCATCTCGTAATGGTTCTATGAATTTATTGGTTTGTTTATTGCAACAAATGATTTCTGATAAAGTCACAAGGTCTTCTTTCGAAAGTGTAAGTACAGTCGTTTGCAGATTGCATTGAATTCAGCATGTTACCGGTGATTATGCCATTAAACAAGAAGTTTCGAAGTCAAAACTAAATATATTAACATTTTTCTTTAGCTAATAGGATTGTTTTCTAATGTTGTTGATGATGCTGTTTATAATCTGTTATCACTGGTTAAACATGTCTGAGAACAAAAGCGTTCCAGATGTGGCAAATCTGTCTTATTGTATACGAGATATTATACTGCCTAGTGTGTGTTTCTTTATTTTAAACATAGTGATTCGAGGTAGATTTTAAAGGTATTTCGAACTACCGAGTAACTGCGTAATAATTAAATGGCTAATGCAGCTTTGCATGAGTTGATTTCTGTTTCAGGTGTCTAGTTGTTTCTAAGTAGGACATATAATCATGTATAGTTTTAATTAACGTAGCAATGGAGAATACACACGGCGATTTTACTTTCAGCATGGATCTTATTTGAGGAAATAGACTGCAATGAGATCGACAGAAGAATATATATGTCAAACGTAAATGCTGATATAACAATAGGACATCACTGTTGCTCGTCTGTATGTTATAGTAGTTAAGGTATAAAATAGGCTAAGTTGGCTTTTACAGGGTTATCTCATTATTTATACAGCCTGATTGATACTATGCCATCAAATCTCTTCGTACTTAGCATTTATTTGCAACTCCGTCACTCCTCTCAGCTGGATATATCTCTATAACATTACTCTGGTTCAAATTCTTCTCCTTCATTTTCCTCGAATAGATCTAGTGTCTCTGATACTTCTGTCTCTCACTGAACTCCTCAAGCCAACTCATTTCCTCGTGCAATGAGAATATATAGCTCAACTTTCCCCTCTTCAGCGCTCACCACTTAGTTCTCATACTCATCTCATACTCATGATGTCGGTGCAGAAGCCAAGTTTTGCAATTGTCAACTTTTTATGCCTACTTATTTAATTTTCTACTCGCATTCCAGGCAAGCACACAGATACAGCAAACACTCTTGATCTCTTTCTCACGTCAAAACCTAAACTCTCTTAGACTGTAAATTGCAACAGTCTAACACACAATCACACACTGCACAACATTTGCTTCTTCCTGGATCCCTATGACTCTTCAAGTTACTCGACTGTTTGGAACTCCACCAATTTTATAACAGTTACCCTTGCAACAAAATGTTTTCACCTCTGATCCATCACAAATAGCTAGCCTGGCGACTACAAACATCCTTTTAGGTGTATCCTTCTATATCCCCTAGACAGCATAAAAACCGCAATATCCCAAGTCTCTCAAGTGGTTTATTTATATCTACACTGCAGTCGTTAGAGTAAAAAGTTAAAAGCTTACAATTCTTGCTGATTCACTTTCCCAAAATACGTGCTATTCATCAATCAACTTACTATCCAATGTGCAGAGGGTACCTCCGTGCATCACAAAGTCCTGAAGACTTTCTGCTTTTCAAACTTCAGCCTGCACTTCTGCTACTTACCAAATGAATATCCACCGACTTTGCTGAGTTCTCATTTCCTCCTCCTTCGTACGCAGTATGCCAATGAAGAAAGTCTTCACCTTCGCTGCCTGACTTGAATCCAGCTCTATACTACATACCCAGTCTCCTCCAAATATAATACACAAGCCTCTCCACCTCGCATTCAGAAACGCCTTGTACGGAAATACCTCTAGTTGCTTCAAACCAACAAAACCACCTGCACTGACAATGTCATTTTAATTACACTCAAACATTGCACATCACAATGTGCGACTATATTCCTCAAACTCTAATCTCTCATTCTCAGTTAAGATATAACTTGTCATCTTAGAGGCATGTTTCACTGTGTCTTATTTCAAAAGATGTCAATTCCTCTGTCCCAGCCAGATATCGTCCTGACTTCTGACATCTCTAGGGTAATGAACACAGACATTAATAAAGATGCTTTCCCTCGCTTTGAAGCTCACTTTCTCCTCATTAACCACTAGTATGACTTCCACAGAGACAGATCTACAGGAAATCTCTTTTATGTTACTCATTAGTGGCCTTTCGGTTTGGAAAAAAAATCTGTGAAAGCAATATTGAACAAGACATCATAAAAGCCTTCAACTGTGTCTGGCATACGAATCTCCAGTCAAGACGTCCTGTCTATATGATTCATCCAGCGTTCAAGAAGTTCTTATTCCATTCTTAATCAACTCTGCGTGTTTCAGTGTTCAGTTTTGTTACCCACTTTCTTCTTGCTGTATATTTTTGGCCTTGCCACCTTATCGAGTATTGTTCACTCTTATGCATATGATACAAACTTTCATTCCGCCTTAAAATTCTGCAACCATGTATCATCTACACGCAGCGAAGACACCACACACCAAACCTGCAGAGATTTCATGACCTCTTGAAGTTCTATGGTTGTCTTGGCTCTTTTAATAGTAAAACACTTAAGTATTTCTCAAATGAAGAAATACACCACCATGGCAGCACCTAGATACGAGCCTTACTCAGCTATATCTCTCATACAGTCACTCAAATCCTGGGTTCCACTAACACCAACGATCTCTCCTGGTGAGGGTAAAAATTTAACATTACAACGACCACATGCCAAAGGCCAGTCCTCTACAGAGTCAGAGACTATTTCTTGTCCCAATAATTGCTAATAGCTTACATGCTTCAAGTAAGAGCCACAATAAAGTACTGCTCAGACATCTGTACTGGTGAGGTGCACAGAGACATCCTGGACTGCATACAGTGAAGTACTACTCGTCTGATTGGCATTAAATCAATAGTAAACACGTTCTAGCCTCTATTCCACAGGTGTGCTGTCTCTTCTCCTTGCATTTACTACTACTACTACTACTACTACTACTACTACTGCTACTACTACTACTACTACTACTACTACTACTACTACTACTACTACTACTACTACTACTGTTCACCACCACCATTATAGCCTCTGTGTTTTAAAGCTGGCTGATTTCGTACTTGTTCTTCTGAGGCATCTCTTCTCCTTTAGCTCTCTATCTCTCGTCGCTTTTGTGGCGTGTATCCCAGCTCTGCAGTAAGTATTATGCCAAGTCCTTCCTCCCCAGTATAATATCCTCTGAAATTAACTCTACGCTCATGCGTTATCTGCAGTTGTTGAACTGCAATAGCTTACATGGACGGGCACCAAGCTCACCGGCCTGTCTCATCCTCCAGACCCAGCAAGTAAAATGTACAGACGAAATATATGGGGCTACAAAAACTTCAAAAATATACGTAAACTCAGAAGAAAAATGAAACATTTGGTAACGGAAGCATTTTGAGCAAGAGCTCTCCAAAATCGTCCCAGGTTAAATATTATTTTCATGCGAGTAGAATTTCGTAAACGGAAACTGAGTGAATGTCCATCATATATATTTGTGTGTTTATGAGAAGGTATGTTTGTTTATCTGTGCATGCGTTGAGTGTGTGTGTGCACATGCTTGTGTGCGTGCTTGTGTTTTGTGTGTGTGTGTGTGTGTGTGTGTGTGTGTGTGTGTGTGTGAGTCAGAGTGTACGCGCACGAGTAAGTACGTGTGTGTGTTTGCGTGTAGGTATCTTGCATTTTATCTTTTACTTGTTTCAGTCACTGAACTGCGGTCATGCTGGGTCACTGCCTTGAAATGTTTAGTCGAAAAAATTAACCAC
>NC_068981.1:56735444-56748310 GCF_001194135.2 Octopus bimaculoides | reverse complement strand
TATATATATATATATACGACGGGTTTCTTTCAATTCCGTCTATCAAAACCACTCACAAGGTTTTGGTTGCTTTGGGGCTATAATAGAAGACACTTGCTCAAGGTGTCACGCAGTGTGAATGAACCTGGAAACATGTGGTTGGCAAGCAAACTTCTTACCACACACCCACGCCTGCGTCTATGTATGTAGGCGAGAAACTGATAAACCAATACTTCTCTCTTATCACTCTCGCCGTCATATATGTAATGAGGCAATGATTGGTCTGTTGGATACCTGTATCCAATGTCGATGTTGTTTTCCCCTTGCGATCTAAAATTAACTAAATAAATAAATAGACTTTTTCTTGAATCCAATTTCAACTCCCAGTCGTAAACATAAACATTACAGCATGACCACCCGCTGTAAACTAGGGGACCTTGTTACTAAAGTAAGTATTAATATACATATATAAGCCGAGCTAGCATAATCGTAAGCACGCTGAGCAAAATGCTAAGCGGTATTTTGTCTGACTTTACGTTCTGAGTTCAAATTCCACTGAGGTCAACCCCTCATCCCTCCGGAGTAGATGAAATAAGGGCCAGTTAAATACTGGATTGATGTAATCGACTAGCCTTGCCACACGCTTCCAAAATTTCAGGCGTTGTGCCTAAAGTAGAAAGGAATATACATATATAGCTCTACTTTTCCTTTAGCCCTTCTGTGGTCCATGACATAAAATAAGATGAAAAAAGCAGTTAGGAACTGAAAACCAAAAGTCTGCTGCGTCCCATTCCAAAAACTAGTTTTGTGCCTATGATAGAAATCAATATGCAGGCAGGAAAGTTCCTGTTATGCTTAGTTCATTTTCCAGTTTCGATATCTTTGTCATAGCAATATCGACAATAGATACTCGTGCGAAAAATGAACGACCTTTTTTGACGTATACCGTTTAAAATAGTCATACTTTCCTTTTTGTGTAACTTGAGATAATTGTAGCCAAAGAATATATATATTTCTATGCATTCTATTATCTTCTGAGTGGTACTTTTACATAACATTGTTACAATTATAAAACTACTGTAACATATTTGTGTCTGAATTATAAGGAAAGCAGTTTTATGTTAAGTTACACTATACTTTTGATATATAATCTAGTCTTTAAATGCCGTTTATATGACAGTAGTTTTAATTAGCGTTACAATGAAAACATTTTATCAGTCCTTAAAAAATTCTTCTTCACATTCCTTCGGTGGTTTTAAGTGTTAGAAAATGATAAAATAGTATGGAGTCGTGTTCTCTTTCATTTCTGAGTCCAGCTCCCGTTCATTCGGGCTTTGTCTGTAAATCCGATAAAATTATGATCAGTTATATCAGTTAACTAAAATGTAGAGGCTAAAGTGACAATATTTTTAAAAGAGAGAAAAAAAACGTTCCAAGGAGAGTGAAAAATGGACAGCATGAGGGAGGTTAAGAAGCACACATTGTTTTGAAATGAAAGAGCGGTTTATTCCGCCGCCTTTTGTAAGAAACTCTACTGGATTTGCTCGAATATAATTTACGCGATTCTTGTCTTCAAATGGTTGCTCATTCTTCTCAACGGCTTATGGAATTGCATTATATACCGTTTAAACATCCTAATGAATCGATGATTTTAATCAAATGGTTCGATTGCTATGTTATTATGAGAATTAGGTTTGAATTTTATCAGGTATGATAAAATTCAAAGCTTCTATGTTCATTTACTTCCATTACATTAAGTAATTTTTCATAATCTGAAGTAAATAATTTATTTGCTTAGAAGCAATAATAATAGGCAACATTATCTCGAATAGTTGCAAATCTTATCATTCTAAAAGGTTGGAGATAAAGAAAACATGACATAATGATAATATTAACAATATAAAAATATTTCTTTTATAATTCACAAATTAATAGCAGCTGTTTTGGGAAAACAATTCTAAGTATAAGTTGAAAACAAATATATATATATATATATATATATATATATATATATATATATACGTATAAGAATGAATGAAACAAATATAATGCTTAAAATAAAAGGATTTCTTCTTAGTAAAATTGCTGATATATGGCGTTCTGATCAAATAAAACTAATGACATTTGCAGCGGCAACCGTATATGTCTTATTAAGTAAAATAACATGAAGAGTTTACCCAAGGGAGAGAAACGAATAACTGACATTCTACTTTTATGACTAAAGATATACACTTCCAGCAGGGTAGAGTTTATGACTAAAGATATATAATTCCAACAGAGTGGGGTTTAAAGCCAAATATATTAAAAACAGTAATTGTAAAGTTGTTATAAAGAAAGCGTTATGTTTCTTTTGATAAATAGTTTTTCAGTTTGATTTAACTCCATTTGTGAGAAGGAAAGTAACTCGTTTATCCATTTTCATTTCTTTATCCATTTTTTTACTTGTGTCCATTATTAATATATTTAGGTGGGTGTGTGCGTGCTTATGTTATTCCTTTTTTTTCGGTTAGAAAAACAAAGAAATTCTTTCTAAAAATAGATAAATATTTATCCTATGATATCTCTGTATCATGAACATTCAAATTATGTTGCAAAATAGGAAAAAAAATTTACGTATTTTTAGCTAGAATATATAGCGCTTTATCGATCGATAATGAGCTAAAGATGCAGATGGGGGAAGCCCTAATCACTGCAGAGTATTTTGTGCAGTGTTTGCACAATTAATTTTGTTAAGTCACAGCTTAAAATAAAATTTTTAAAAAAGCACAGAAACAAGAACGACATTTCTTTATGGTTTTCTGTGTTAGTGTGCTCAATGTACATATTATTTTACTCAAATGAAAATATCATTTTCCAGCTATTTCAATGGAGTAGCTTACGTACTTGAAACTGAAAGTTCACCTTTAAAAATATTTCATATTTCACTTTAAGTTAGAGGTAAAATGATTACTAATCTGTTTGAGGTTGAAACAGATGCCAGTCTTGGTATTTCTTTTACATATTTAATCATGAAAAATATCTCAGGGTCCATAAATAAAGTACCAAAGCACCACCGGTATCGATTCTTTCTTCTCTCTATTTCTTTCTTTATTGTATCTGCAATTCAAAGATCCAGTGTGTCGCGCTTATTGAGCCTAAGAATTGTGTCAAGAGAGCATGTATTTGCGGAATGCTTAGCTACTTGCAAACTAGTTGCACGTATAAAGGTCCAGTCGGCCGAACAACTGAAAGATTATTGTTGTGACGGACAGAAAATCCACTAAAGTTATTTCTATTGAATATTTAGAGATTTTATCAAGATATGACCGATTACAGAAAAGATAAGGTGCTGATTAGAAAAGTTTGGAATCAGATTTCGATTCTTAGTAGGAGATATTTTCTACACAGTTTAACACAGACCTAATTTCACAGTTTAACACAGACCTAATTTCATTTTCGCCTGCTAAGAATTAGATCAATCCTTTACTGATGAAGAGTGATTTTTACAGTAGCTTGTTCACAACTTTCTTTGAAATGAAATCTGAAAATGGGGCTTGCTTCCTTTTTATGCTGTTTCAGAGAATTTGAGACTTAGAACGTAAGGTTAAATATTAAGTTTGCCGCCTTCTAATTGATTCACATAAGAAAAATGAAGCGAAACATTTCAATCATTTGCTATTCGTTGACGTCCAATGAAACTACGAGTCACAAAATAAAAGGTACTTCACAATTTCAGTCTACCCCATGATTTTCGGGAAAAAAACCCTATTCGCATGATTTAGGAGAAAACATAGTATTCGTATGATTCTTCAGTAAATAAGCTTTTTCGTTTCTAAAAATAGACTCAGTATCAGATCTTTAGTGTAAAGAAGATGAAAAACTATTAGCTTGTTTCTTTTGTAGAGATAACTAGTATCTGAAGTGAAGTGAACTAGTCCAAATTACCCGTTCATTCAAAAATAACTAGTCCAAATTACCCGTTCATTCAAAAATAACTAGTCCAAATTACCCGTTCATTCAAAAATAACTAGTCCAAATAACGAATAACGGGATATAGCACTCAGCTATCACAGATGTCTCAAGCTCACTCACTTAAGGTCTGGCAGGAAATTAACCAGGAAATCTAGGCTAAAGTTATGTTTCCAAAGTCTCCGTTTTCTTGGGTATTAAGAGCAAAAGAAATGAACATTTCTGTGGGTGGTATGATAGGACTTGGCTGGTGGCTTTTATACTATGAACGGAATTAAATTTGGCTTTGAAAATTGAGTAAAATAGTCATCAATTTTAATGTGCATCTGTTGCTAACAACAACCAATTACCTTTACACTGTTGTACACTGTTACATTTGGTGGACAAGACTAATGGTGAGCTAAGTCTACAGGTTATAGGGATAGGTTTATATCGGTTGCGTGATACAAATAGCCTGGCTTTTAGTCGGGTGTCTTGTAATCTATCCACTTGGCCATCCGCTCTCTTAAGCCATAAATGAAAGATACCGAAAAATATTTACTTCTTTTCAGAATCTCATTTTTGTTACTCATTGGGGAAATGTGCAGCAATTAATATACCGTCCACTCACACGGAACGGTTAATTTATTCTTCTTGTTTTTTCTTCTTTTTTGTGCTTTTTACCCTCAAATCATTCTCTTTGATATATCTACTGGGATTTCAGATATACATAAATGGACTTAACCCTATGAAAATATATAATCTTTAAATAGACATTAAGTTTTCACTTTTTACAGACGGTTTTACAGAAATAAATTTCTAAATTTATCACGAAATCTTGGAAGCTCATAATAATTACGACTCATTGATTTCATATATCTTCTTCTGAAACAACACAAAAATTTAGTGCGAGAACAGTTCAGAACAGGATATCTGGCTAGTATCAAAATATGAGCTGATGGGTAATTGAGAGAAAGAAAATTTCAGTGAAATTTCTTTCTTTTTCCCTTTTTCTAAAAGAAATTGAGTTTTTACAAGTACAACTCCGTGAAAGAAAAGATAAGTTAATCGACTGAAACGTCACTCATTATAATGTTATTTATATTTTTTGTCGCAAGAAAGAATGTAACGCAGATTCTTCAAACTGACCCAACTAATAAGAGACCTAAGGGTAGTCTAAGAACGAGATGGTTCGATAATATAAATAGCTGTTCATACTTTAGAATATAGCTTGAAAGTCTAAGGACGGTTGCTTCTGATACGACCCTATGGAGGAGGTGCCTGAAAACTCTATCCGCGTGATCTTCTCAGGAAAAGTGAGCAGAAAAGAAATGAATGAATGAATGAATGAATGAATGGATGGACTTATCCACCAAAAATTAAACTCCGATGAGTTTTGAATTCACAAAACCAGATATTTTAAGGCGCCCTGATGCTTATCAAATCCAATCGCAAAGAAAACAATGTCTAGCTGCATTGAAATATATCGTGAAGGCCGCTACACAATGATACTACAATCTTGGTACGATTCTTAGCTGAAGATATTTTACTTAGTTTTAAATTTAGAAATAGAGCACACGCCATTCACCATCCTCCTGCAACATCTGGTAATGAAAGATTAACACAAACAAGACTGTTATAACAGAAACTTTGTTTCGTAAGACTGAACAAACTTTTAGAGGGTCAGTACATAGCTCTCTGTTTTCTGGCACTAACTGGATGAAAGATCATTGGGAATACGTGAAAAACCTGCGACTAACTACAATGGAGATCCTAACCCTGGCATTGATGCTTTCATTACCCGTTCATTAAAAAAATACACATCTACTCTGTCAGTATCTATGTCTGTATTCATAACCGTAGAAGAGTTATAACTACACCAAGCAGATCCAGTGGATCGCACGACTCCTCACTGGGTGGTGTCGTATTACTAACCACCAATAGCCACTGACTTTATTAATAACAATTCAACTTTGTGTGCGAATGTATCTGCGCCAGACCACGCGTGTGTGGGGGCTTGTATGTGCGCGTGCGTTTGTAGGAGCGGGTGTACGTGCGCCAGACCACGTATGTGTGGGCGTCTGTATATCCATATCTACTAACGGATATATCTAATAATTTTTCGATGTATTGTGTATTTGTTTCTTTTTGTACCTGCTCTTTGTTATGGATCTTCTATAAAAATGAAGCTGTATCTCTTAATTTATCATTTCTATATACGAAGACCAAAAAGAAATCTAGCTCTTGAAATCATCTGAGGAGACACAACTACATCGAGGGATACACTTAAACCAGTTATATAATATCCCACCCATGAGATATCGATGCTAGCTGGATCGAAACAGTTGTCGTGATCAATAAAGATTCTCGAAATTTCCACCTCCTGTTTCACTCTTTAATCACATACCCAACGAATACTGAGCCAGTGAACGTGCTTTGCCGGCAAACTACCAGGTCCATACGGTTTATTAACTAACAATGTATATAAATCTATGTATATACTTGTTTTTGCATTCGTGTTGTGAATTTGTGTGTTAAAACAAACTTTATTGTATTTTGAGGAGGGTCATTACGCCAATAATAACACACGCACTGGTTTAACATCACCTCTTTATTGTTAGATATTCAACCGAATATCTAACAAGCTAATTGATTGGTTCTATAATGTTAAACAATCAATCGGTTGTTTGTTTGTCAAAGTCCTCTTGTGGCTATTAACGACCTCATCAATGACATGCCTCCTCTCTTCACGGTCTGCGTTAAATTGAATAACATAGTCTCTGATGTACAAAACAAGACGACTCTCATGACCAAACACCTTTCAACATAATTTTGCTCTACCTGGGACTTACAACAATAAGGAGATTTAATTCGAGCCATCGAGAGAAGGCATTTGCTTAGTCGCTCGAAATAGCAGCCAAATCTCCCAGAAAGTAGGCTCTTGTCGCCCATCTTTCTCAAAGTGGGCAAGTTGAATACTGGTCAAGAACTGGGCTACATATAATCAGTTATAATCTACTCTGAAAAAGACTGCTGTTTTGCCCAAGTTAGAAATCAATATGCATTTATATGTCATTTCTATTTCTTACATATTACAAACTGGAAATTTAGTAGTAGCCATATAATTTATTAGACTCGTACATGGTCGAGTTGATACATTTTGCACTACCTATCAAAAGGTTGGTTGTCTGTTGCCTCTTACTGGCGCTGCGTTATGCTCACAGCAAAGGCATCTAACTTTCGGTGTTGATGCACGGCCAATTGTGTCGATAATACATGATGGTATAGTTTACCGACACTACTCTAAATTTTATTTTGAAAATTATTAATTCTTCGAAAAATATCGATCTTACTACAATATAATTAATTGAACTGAATTAATTTTCATCATAATTATTCATAAAATGTTTACTAGTAATTTCTCTGTTTCAGGACGATATCTCATTACTCTGCTACAGTACTCCAGGGAGAATATATTACAATGGTTTCCAATGTCTTCTCTGTTTATGAATAACAATATTCCAGGTAGAGATACCAATGAAGGAGACTCTTATTAGTCACTCTACCCACTAGAAAGAGCAGCCAAATCTCTTTCGAATCACTCTCTACTTGCCTAAAAAATATCAGCTCATGCTATAAAAAAATATCAACTCATGTAATTCTAAATACATTATGTTCGAATAAAAGATGGTATGATCACGATTGAAAAATTTGGATCGTAGATGTTTTCGAATATGACTGATTTGGAGCTAATCGACAGGTAAGAATGAGATTGAATATCTTTTTGTATGGAGTACATTTTCAAGGATATCTTAACGTATACAATAGAAATTAAATTGCGTTCTTTTCTTGTAGAAATTTATCTTTCTACCTTACGATTGTCGTTATCAATCTGCCCAAACAAAAACAAAATAAGTAAAACACTCATGAAATAATGGAGCTTTCTGTTGCCAATTAAGATACTGAGATTAATGCTATTCTCTTATAACATGTATGAATACATACATTTACGCTACTGGTAAAGTCAGTTAACTTGTGGATATGATCATTTCATTCAAAATTAAAAAGAGAAAGTGAACACGTATCGTCAACTGTTTTGAAAATTACCCAGACTATTAATTTACATATTTATGAATAATTGTTGGTATACTTTTTTATGTTACAAAGTGTACAAGTAATAATCTAGAACATCAAGAATAATCAAAGGTTTGCTAAAATTCAGTAACACTTTGCTGTTCATACCGGAAGTTCCAATAATAGAGTTCTTGGTTCTCAAAGAGCAACGGTACTTTCTTTAAAGGGAGAATTTAAAGAAGTGAACAAAAAAGATACATGCATATATATATATATATATATATATATATATATATATATATATATGTGTGTGTGTGTGTGTGTGTGTGTGTGTGTGTGTGTGTGTGTGTGTGTGTGTGTATATGTGTATATACACATACACGCAAACACATACGTACATACATTCAAATATGCACAGTTTCTCTGTGGTTGTGACATTAGATCTGCTATTCCTTTACATACGAGATCTGATCAATGAGTATGCGGACTGTTGCCATAGTAACGAAGCTAAAGCATGCAGAGTAAAGCCGCTCGGTTAAGATTGACCTTAAATTCTGCTGTGCATACGCACTAAGTTTTAACGTTCCTGCTCACTTTCATTTGTTATAGAAGTGCTTTCAAGGAAGGTGTGTTGCATGTGATCGTCGCATTGATCATGGCAGAGAAAACTGTCATGGCGATACCTGCCCAGAGTCCTATGCAAAATTGCAGTAAGTGTATGAACTGCACACAAATGCACGAGTGGTTCAGACGGTTCCAGGATGGCCGAAAAAATGTTGATACTGACGAACATTCTGGGAGACCTGCAACCAGCAGAACTGAGAAAAACATCGCAGATGTGCTTGCAGCTATGAGGGGAAGTCGTCAAATCACCATCTGTGAGTTATCAGAGAAAGTGCAGATTAGTTACGGTTCAATTCAGTCCATTATCACTGAAGTTTTGGGTATGAGACGCATGTCTGCCAAGTTTGTGCCAAAATTGCTTTTAGCTGACCAAAAAGAACACTCGGGTTTCAGTTGCACATGATCTCTTTGACTGTAACGAGAGAGAACGATGAGAAGATTTTGAAAACTTTGCGGAGACCCCTGAGCCCGTATCACCAAGATTTTGAGAAAATTTGATGCAGATTCTCTGCTTAACTTTCTCTGTTATGGTTAATGCGACGATCACACGCTCGCTACACACCTTCCTTCCAAGGATTGCTGTAAACAACGAAAGTGAGCTAGAACAGTAAAACTTAGTGTGCATGCACAGCAGAGTTCTAGGTCAATCTGTACCAAGGGGCTTCACTCTGTGTGTTTTAGCTTCGTTGCTATGGCAACAGTCCGAATACTTATTGATCAGACCACGTATATATATATATATATATATATATATATATATATATATATATGGAGAGAGAGAGAAAGAAAGTGGGTAGATAGGTATGTGCGCGCACTTGTATGTGTGTATTTGAGCGTGGGTATGCGTCTTTCTAAATTTAAGTGTGAGTCTATGTTTGCGTCAATGACCTTGTTTATGTCTAAACAAGGTGTTGCGTCTTTGTATAAACAGACAACTTGGTTTCCGATAAATATAGTTCAATAGAATAACTGCCAGACTGCTATAGAATCGATATGATTGACTAAAACTGAAGGAAGTACTCAAGTATGGCCATAGTTCAATTGTTGAAAGAAAAAACAGATTATGCAAGCAGATAAAAAGCAACGTCTGCCAAATAACCTTTGTGAAAAACACGAGAAAGCGCGTAGTCGATATCAAGGGATTCAAATTGTATTGAATGTAAGATAGAACAAATATACTTCTGAGGACGTCAGCTGCCTACCAGATGTAGACATAGCATCTAAATTCAACAGTAATTATAACTGTGATATGCATATTGATGGAGACATTTATGTAATATTGCTTCGAATACTACAAGTTCTATAATTTTATTACAGATTCTAATTTTTGTACCTGTAATTATATGAGCGCTAGTTTACAATTTAGAACTTTATTGAGAAAACGTTGAAAACTTGGCGTTTTCGACGTAAAGCATGATACAATTTAATATTCCGTAAATAAGACATTGAAATAAAGTATAATAATTCTCTGAATTACCAATGAAGAGGTTCTGCTCCGGGCCGGATTGTCCAGCAGTAATGCTACTATGGCACAACTCCGCCTCTACTGGTTGAGACACATCATACATATGCCTCTATCGCGCTTCCCCGGTCAACTCTTCTTTGCGGAATTGGCCTCAGGCAACAGATCACGCGGAGCTCCCAAATTCCGTTTCGGTGACTAGCTAAAGGCCAGTCTCCTCCGCTGCTCCATATCTGGGAGACAATATCTGGGAGACAATCGCCAACGAGCGCTCAAAGTGGCGGTATGTCATCGTCGAGGGAACAGACTTGATAGAAAATAACAGACGTCAAGAGGCAGAGATGAGACGTCGGAGACGCAAAGAGCGATTCGCACTTCCTCGACCCCACCAATCCTACCCTGCGATAAAAGCCCCCGGCTTTTCTATACCGCCATTGGCCTGAAGATTCACCCCAAGAACCAGCACCCTCCGCATCCATCAAAATGAAGAGGCTCACTCACCACTGTAAATTTAATACTCGGACACGAGTTAATGACGACGACGACGACGACAGCAACAACGACGGCTGTGTATAAACCAATGAGCGGGTATTGCTCATTAGAAAGTCACCAGGCACTTTTTAAATTAAATTGATTTAAAAAATTAAAAGATACATAAATACAATATCTCAAATGACTAAAAGTCAGCATTTGCCACACAAACACAAGAGTGGAAAGGAGATGAGACTAAGTGACGTTTATACCATTCATAGAAACACCTCCGTTATATCACGTTATAAGCATCACCGAACTGAGAAAGAAAGCAACAACGAACCTCAAAGTGGTTGTTAGTCTTTTCTGGGTTAGATTTTGAATAAGGTTCAGAATTTATTTATGTTGAACATCTTATCAGTTAATTCATTGGTGATTTTCATTCATGGAAATATTTCTCTCGTCACAGACATAGAATCGTGGCTAGAGATATGATAGTGAACGCTATCATGCATATCTATCTATCTATCTATCTATCTATCTATCTATCTATCTATCTATCTATCTATCTATCTATATATATATACACATACATACATATATATATATACATACATACATACATATATATATGTATGTATATATATATATATATATATATAAATATGTATATATGCATATGCATGTACGTATATGTGTGTGTGTGTGTGTGTGTGTGTGTGTGTGTGTATTCAAAGAAGTATATACATGCGTACATACACTTACATATACATGCAAATACATAGAGTATAACGTATCATGCTAACACTTAGTGACTGGCCATTTATCTTGTGGAGCTAAAATAGCGCAATTAAAAGTATTCGCGTTATATTTGAAGTGAAATGACTACAACCAGGAATGGAAACACTTATCGTAGAATCGGTTTTCCCGAGAGCTAATCTCTACGGCTCTAGCCACGATAGTTAATGCACATTTTCATTCGCATATATATATATATATATATATATATATTTTTTTTTTAAATATCCATGATAAATTTAAACGGAGGGCAATAAGTGATTCGGACAGATGACGTAAGATGTGGTGGCTGCATATCTTAGCAGCTATTGACTAAATGATACTTTTCTGTTGAAGGTTACCAGAGGGAAAAGAGAGAAATAAAGAGAGAAAGAAAGGGAGAAAGATAGAGAGAGAACACGAGAAAGTGACTGATAGATAGATAGAAAGATGGAGAGAGAGAGGGTGAAAGGAGGGAGGGAAAGAGCGGAAAAGAGATTCTAATTTCCTCTGGATGTTCTGCTGTCAGAACAATATCATCATTGAATCCCCTACTGAACGACACATTTATCTTAATCTGTTCGTTACAACATTCAGTTTTTTTGTTTTGTATTTACTTCTTCATACATACTATTTTGTTTTTGGCGAAATTTCACCCTCCCTTCCGCGTCCAAATAATTATATGTATAAAACAAACAAACACTATGAATATTTTGGTTACTTGTCGCTTTGGCAGTATCCCTGGAGGATTCAGTAACATTTCTGACTATGTGTGAGCTAATGGAGGCTAAACCTTTGGTGTATGGAACCAATGCTATGTGTATACAGTAAATCTTCAGTGTATGCAACTTAGAGTATTTGATTTAAACCAGCCCCAGCCCCGCCGCCAACATCACCACCACCATTACCACCACCGCCACCACCGTTACCAACATAATTTTTTTTTTTACTGCTGCAGTGTTCATTGTCTTTGTTACTGATGGCGATAGTTGCGTTGCGTTTATTTCATAATTTTCTGCTGATATGCATAAATATTTTACAGTGTTTGTTTTTTTCTTCTTCTTTGAATATAATTTTTCTCTATTTGTATATAATGATATTATTACTTTATATAAAAATACAAAGTAATTATATTGTTTTAAAAATGTATACGCACGGGTAATCATTAAATGCAACTATGTATATGTCGATGTGTACTGAAATGTGTAGAAGTGTAGGGATATGTCAATTGTCGATGCCATTGTTAAATTGAATAAAAACTAATTTTTAAGATATTATACAGATAAATTCTGCTGCGGAATTGATGCGAAAAAATGGGATGAAGGAAAAGAGGAAACGTGGAATGTTCTAAATCTTCATCAGAAACAACTGGTCTTCTGATAGCTAATTCTCTTTTTTAAAAAATGGCTTTGGTATCATGGACGGGTTTGTATTACTAGTTTTTAATAGGCAGCAAAATATCTCTCATCATCATACATATATATTATATATGTGAGTACACACACACACACAACACACACAGACACATATATATATATATATGTATGTACAT
>NC_068981.1:56733593-56734660 GCF_001194135.2 Octopus bimaculoides | reverse complement strand
ACAGCTGAAATGCTTGGTGTATCAAGGAGTACTGTCTCGAAAGTAATGACAGCATTTGAGAAAGAGGGAAAAACCTCGCTGAAACAAAACTCCGGAAGAAAACCAAAACTTTCAGATAGGGACCGTCGGACTCTTACGCAAATTGTTAGAAAGGGTCACAAAATTACAGCTCACCAAATTACTGGAGAGCTTAATGGCTACCTCGAAAACCCAGTTTCCACAAAAACTGTTCGCCGGGAGCTGCACAAAGCCGGATTTCACGGGAGGGCTGCAATCAGAAAAGCACTACTTTCAAAAACAAACGTTGCAAAGCGTTTAGAGTGGCGTAAAAACTTACAGAATTGGTCCCTAGAGCAGTGAAAGAATGCTAATTTCTCGGACGAGTTTTCCATTACCTTATTTCCGACTACCGGCCGAGTATACGCATGGAGACAGCCAAAAGAAGCATTTGACTCAGACTGCCTACTTCCAACTGTTAAATATGGAGGAAGATCTGTGATGATCTGTGGGGCTATATCTTGGAAATCCGCCGGCTCAATGGTCTCCCTTCATGGCAGAATTAATAGTCAAGACTATTTAAGTATTTTATCTGATCAGATTCATCTTATGGTTGCGGAACTGTTTCCGGAGGGAAACCCAACCTTTCAGGATGACAATGCACCAATTCGCACAGCTAAAGTTGTTACTGAATGGCACGAGGAACATTCTAGTGAAGTTGAACATCTTATCTGGCCACCACAGTCCTCAAATCTCAATACTATTGAACATTTATGGTGCATTATAGAAAAACAAGTAAGGAGTCGATATATTCCACCATCATCACTACAAGAACTAGAGACTGTTGTAGCTGAAGAATGGACAAAAATTCCTTTGGAAACAATTCAAACTTTGTACGAGTCCATACCCCATAGAATTCAAGCTGTAATTACTGCCAAAAGTGGTCCTACCCCATATTAAAATAAATTTGTTTGAAATTTTAAGGTATTTCCATTATTTTGTCCAACCCCTGTATGCACACACGCACACACGCATATATGTATATATAAGTGAATTCAAGAATATGTCAT
>NC_068981.1:56731838-56733583 GCF_001194135.2 Octopus bimaculoides | reverse complement strand
TATATATATATATATATATATATATATATATATATATATAGAGAGAGAGAGAGAGAGAGAGAGAGAGAGAGAGAGAGAGAAAGAGAGAGAGAAAAAAGAAATGCAGGTGTGAAGGTGAGAGTGTATGTGTGTATATAGGTGCATGCATGATGGACGTGACCCACATGTATCGATATATGACGGCACAACATTTCAGAAGCAAAAGGGACAATTATGGAACTGTTAGACTCACCGTAGAGATAATGCGAGAATAGTGATAACGGTTTATATAAGATCAGCCGTACATTTTGGATAAACAACTAGCAGAAAATTGTAGGGTGTGCTATGATTTCCCCGAACACTTTCCTTGATTTTTATATCAGTGTGATATTCTCCCGAGTCCCTCTGTTATTGTTCGATTGTCACTGACACTACAGTTGCTTTACCGGTCTCCTTGACAGGTATTGCTTTTGCCCTGCTGGGTTTGTAGCAACTCTTCTCACAAGAATAACCTGCGAGCGTTGGTAAAGCTTTAATCACTAATGTTCTGCAAACGCAACAGGTTTACATGTTACCAGTAACGCTCTCCAGTGAACTGAAATGCGTACATGTGCGGCGCACACATACACAAATAAGCATGCTATTTAAATTGCACAACAACTAATTATTATTTAAAAGTTAATTTGTGCTAATTTACTATTTTGAAAATTCTTAGTTGGAAATATATCAGCAAATATGAATGGAAGAGTCTGTAAAAATCAATCAATTCCGATCATTTTTCAAAATTGTAAAATAGAGTAAAAGCACACTATACATCTCCCAGGGACACGGATCAAGCTTTCTAAAGCTATGAACATAAGGGGATACATTTTTGGCGTCTTTATACTGAAAAGTTTTCTTTGGCTTGTGCTGGCTATTGAAACAGTACCTAAGATTTTTTGCAACCGTAGTTCACCTTAAAGCTATTACGTAATCTTTGCCTCACGAAGAAATGTTTATTTACCTGATTTAGGAAACCCAAGGTAACATCGGTTTATATCTCTAGATAAATCTGCTGGAAAATACTGGTCATACAACAAATATAGGGAGAAATTACTGCATATATGGTCATACAACAAATATAGGGAGAAATTACTACACATATTCTTAGAAACTTAATTAATAATAATAGTAACTGTATATCTCACGAAAAATTCTAAAACCATACTGCTCATTGTTATAAGGATGTATTTAAAGACATTAGCTTCAAAGGTAGACTACATTATATACATTATACTACAGTAAAACACTTTACAGCTGTAATGCAAAGAACTGCTAAAATAGATAATGAAATATATAATACGATCCCTCTCTGGTGTTGATAGAAATTATCTAAACCTTAGAAATAAACTTTACCTCGTAGAGCTTAGATATCATAAAACACCTGCACTCAACCTGCAAGGAATACCACCTGAATCTTATTCAAATCCCACTGTATTCTCTTAAAAGAGTGAAGAACTCATTGAACAAGAATAGTCTAAATGATAAATTAGATATTATAGTCGTTCGTACATGCTTGAATATAAGAGGGATATTCAAGACTGGAATATCATTAATCATGTGTCTTCTGATTCAGGAATGAGTTGAGGTTAAACAAGTCACAGCAACAACGACAGTATGAAATAAGGTTTAAATCAACATTCCCCATTTACTAATTTCTATACAATTGCGCTATTCATATTAATTTCATATTAAATGGAAGTTTTACACCACACTCTAAGCATGTA
>NC_068981.1:56725449-56731828 GCF_001194135.2 Octopus bimaculoides | reverse complement strand
CATACCTACATATACATGTATATATAGATGCATATCCGGGTACAGGACGTAAAAAAAACGTGAACAAAAAAGGAACGGGAACATAAACAAAGCACAAAAAAACGAACTTTTTTACGGAGAACAGAATGAACTCATAGGAAAATAGACAAGCCACATATGGAACTTTTCCTTCATCAGCTGCCTCTATTCTAAACTAGGCGTTTCAAAAATGAGCCAGAACGCGCTCTTAGAATAGCTCTTCCCGCAAAGCAAATTAAATAAAACCTACTATGCGGAGGATTCCAAAGTGGCAAACAGAAACCAAGACAGGGAAAACTAAACAGTGAAACAAACGTTGAGGGCCGTTAAGCCGAACGAGATGAGATACTGAACGCTGTGATGTGATGAATTTGAGCAGAGAGAGATAGCAGTTCGTGTTGCTTTTATGCTGGCCGAAAGGAGAAAGGAAGAGGTGACCACAGGTCAATTGTGATCAACGAGAAGTGGTAGAGAGAGGAAAAGGGAGGAAGTTGAACATAGGTGAGCGACGAGAGACAGGGAGGAAGAGTAAGAGAGAGATATAGCAGTGAAGGGGAGAAGCAAGGGCAACAGGAGGAAGAAGAGCGAGAAGGGGAGATAAGTAAGAAGAAAGATAGATAGACAGAAAAATAGATAGACAGAAAGATAGAGTGCGCGTCAGAAATATAAAGTTAAAACTTACTTGTAAATGGACGCGTGGCGTTGTTCATTCTGTTGTCCGTAAAAAAAGTTCGCTTTTTGTGCTTTGTTTATGTTCCCGTTCCTTTTTTTGTCCACGTTTTTCTTGACGTCCTGTACCCGGATATGCATCTGTATATACATGTAGATGTAGGTATGTACATATATGTATGTATATATGCGTATGCTCACATATCATTTGTATTATTACATTATCGAACACCACGCGTCCATTTGCAAGTAAGTTTTAACTATATATATATATATATATAGATATACATATACAGGGCAGGGAATCGTCAATTAGTAATAAAATTAATAATTAACAATTATGCCGGGTAGCTCAGTATGAAAAAGCCTTTTCGGTAAAGTCATTTATAATCATAAATATATAGGGATTAGCAGAAAACCTGCTTCTCCAACATACTGAGAAATTCAGAAACAGCAGCCAAAGAACTACTGATTCTAAAAACTACAAATTTTTCTCTAATTGATAGCGATATTCATGATACACACAGAACCAAAAACAGAAGAGAAGAGTAAAAAAACAAACTTGCCTTTAATTAATTTGGTACGAATCGTTTCACGATTAGTGGTAAGAAATTACCTCATTTCGATCTTCAACCAATATCGCTATCAATTAGAGAAAAATTTGTAGTTTTTAGAATCAGTAGTTCTTTGGCTGTTTCTGAATTTCTCAGTATGTTGGAGAAGCAGGTTTTCTGCTAATCCCTATATATTTATGATTATATATATATACTGCTGAGACCACCCCCCTTCGGTCATGACTGACCATGGGATTACCCTCCCAGGCACAAGTCCGAGCAAGGTTGTTTATGGAAGACCAGCAGTCGCCCATGTATACCGACCTCCCCCTCTCCACGCAACCAGTGTAATCCAAGGAAAGGCAAAGGCCGATACAGCTTGGCACCTGTGACGTCGCAACTCATTTCTATAGCTGAGTGAACTGGAGCAACGTGAAATAAAGTGTCTTGCTCAAGAACACAACACGCAGCCCGGTCCGGGATTCGAACTCACAACCTCGCGATGGTAAGCTCGATGCTCTAACCACTGAGCCATACGCCTTCACTTCATACATGTACACATAAGTAATATTAGTACATGTCGATTGAGAATACGAATAAAGCTATCTCAGAGATTGCCAGACTTTGCTTCATTGTCATTTGTTTAACCATTTTAAGTCAATATTATTAACATCAAGATTTTATAAGGCGGGATGCTTTGCAAAGTGAAGCATATCACACCAAAAAACATATTTCAGGGATGAAACAGAGGAAAACAGAGGAAACGTAAGAGATTGATACGACGGTTGTTCAATAAATCGTCAGAGGTGTTACAATGGCACAGAGAGAACGGAAAAACAAAACCACTCTAAATTCAAGAACTATTGAAAATATCTCTTTTAAAAGGACAACTTCATCTTTGGAAGATTCTTCAAACGGGGGATAATAATCAAACAAAAACAACATAGAACTACAATCTCCTTTCCACACACTGCATATATATAGAACCCCCAGTACGTACGTATGATATATGTATGTATGTATGTATGTATGTATGTATGCATGCATGCATGTATGTATGTATGTATGTATGTATGTATGTATACTTATTACATCAAGTCGGTATAATAAAGGCAAACAACTTCAACTGATAGACCAAAATCTACTACTGCTGCTGCTGCTACTACTACTACTACTACAAATGGTTTCAAATTTTGGCACAAGGCCGGCAGTTTCGTGGGAGGGGATAAGTCAATTACATCGATCGCGGAAGGATGAACAGCAAAGTCGACTTCGGAAGAATTTAAAATGAAGACAGATGAAATGCCACTAAGCAATCTTGTCCTGCCTACTTACGATTCTGCCAGCTCGCTGCCATAAAAAAACAACAACAACAACAATAATAACAATCCTTTCTACTAAAGCACAAAACCTGAAATTTGGTGGAAAGGGACTTATCGATTACATCGATCCAAGTGTCTCTCTGGTACTTATTCTATCGATCCCGAAAGGAAAAAATGCAAATTCGACCTCGGCGGAATTTGAACTCAGAATATAAAGACGAATGAAATACCGCTAAGAATTTTGTTCTACATGCTCACAATTCTGCCGTTGAATAATAATAATAATAATAATAATAACAATAACAATAATAATGATAATAATAATAAATCGTAGGCTTCTTGGAAAGCAGCTAGGATAACAAACAACAAAATAGTAAAAAAAGCTTCTCCAACTATTCCCCAGCAATGTTTCACGCAAAAGTATGGATTACATTCGTATTGATGATTGAATCCATTGAGAATGTATTTTGTTCGAGCGAAAAATATTTAATGTAACTGGCAGTGCAAACAGATATGAAGAAGTAAAAACATTACCAATAATCATCACATCGTCCTAGAGCGGGAACACGTTGATGACCGTATTGGAAATGGTGGTGGAGGTGGTTTGGTAGTGGTGGTGATGATGAAAATGAGGATGATGACGATGATGATGATCATGATGATGAAGAGGGTGATGATGATCATAATGATGATGATGATGAAAATGATGGTGACGACAGTGATGTTATTCGTTGTTAAGGCGATGGTGGAGGTCGTTTTAAGATTGGTTCTTCTGGTGAAGATGAAGGAAAAGGAGGAGTAAGAAGTGGGGGAGGAAGAGAAGAAGAAGCAGAAGAAGAAGCAGAAGAAGAAGAAGAAGAAGAAGAAGAAGAAGAAGAAGAAGAAGAAGAAGAAGAAGAAGAAGAAGAAGAAGAAAGATAAACAAAACAAAAATATAGAAATACAGACCTTGTCGTCTGTACAATACCTAATCTTTTCCCAAGAGACAGCTGCAGTATTTTTCTCGAAGAGTGAAGGATATTGCTGATCCCCGTGGAGGAAATAGTAGAGCCAAGCAAGCAATAAATTTGAGAAAGAAAAGTGCCCGAAATAAATAGAGAATACTAGACGAATAATGGGGCAATGAAATTTAGGTCGAGAATATTTAATTGTAAGTATCATGAATGAAATTGATAGAGGTTGTCGATTTAGTTTTTATCACTCATTCTGTATTTCAATCGATGCGTTAACATGATACCCATTGCATTATATTAGAGCCTAAGCAGTTTGTTGGTTGTTTCATTGTGTCTGGGGGCTTGTGTCACCTAAAATAAGATTTCAGTGGGGATTTCTTTACTCCACAAGTTATTGTATGCATTGTTTGACTCAAATATATTACAGTATAAATGTATTAAATCTTGTATAGCTTATCGTCGTCCATACACGCAAAATGTGCAGTAAATATGGATTTTACCTATTTTTCTTACTCTCATAATGTACAATGTTCGTATTCTGTTTAGTCAAGTCTTTAAAATAAGGACCAAATTACATATTTTATTTTGTTCAGTTGTATGTTTTTTTTTACGTTGCTTGTTGGAAATATGCAGTAATAGGAGCAAGGAAATATATGCAATCGTAGAGAAGATCCGAGTTATTTTGGAGGCTCTTGTATGGGAAATATAATACGAGAAAGTGTAGCACATTAACTGAGTGTATAAATTAATTGGGTGTACGCAAGAAAAAATAACTTGTTTTTCTTTTGTCTATGATACGTAGAATTGGCAACTAACACTACAAACCAAAGAAGGAGCTTCTTACCTGGTTGCTCTGGTTCAACTAGCCAGGATTGTTTACCCGGCTGAACCAGCCAGGGTTGTTTCAAATTTTACTCTTCAGATGACTTGGAAAGCTACAGGGCAACTGATACAGAACATTTGGACTAATTTGAACAGGGAATTCGTGACATTATTGATAAGAGATATGAAAGTATATATTTAGTTCAATATGCTTAATGAAGAGTTAATGTTTTTGACTAATACCTGGAGCTGCGAAGTCTGGATAATTTTCGTTGAAAAAGGCTTTTGTTCACTACAATGTTCAGGAAGTATTTACTCTCGTCTTTCAATTATGGGTTTCTGAGTAATAGTGTTGGGAGCTACTTAAAACGGAAACATAAATCCCAGTATTTATGATTCAGCTTTTGTAACCTTATCAGTTTTCCGTGAAAAATTATGAATCTGCGAGACCTTTCATATGTAACAATTGTGAGGATTCTGTGTGGTGTTTCTTCATAAGAAGAGTGTAGTGAATATTGTTTCTTTGATGTGTATTACGATTTTAATCGTAGTTCAAAGAAGGAAACATTGTTATGCTTCTGTTGGAGTATATTATCAAGGTCTCTATTCATGAAAGCATTAACTCCCTGGCATGGCTTGTAATTGAAGAGATTAAAATGGAATATAATCAGTATTGAGACGACTGTTGTTTAAGTGACAATCAGGTGAAATGTGGGTAAAAATAATCAGACTACAGAGGGTATACCAGAGTTGGTAGAATTTTAAATGGAGAAAGACTTGTTACTATATGCTACAATTGGGCGATCTAACAGGAAATATTGCATCCTAGAGATGGAGGGCGGATAAACCCATAGTACTTTAAGTATAAATAAAAGACACGTTCCAAGTCTCTGAGGATGTCAAGAGCAAAAACATTGATTTCACTAAAGTTCTCAAGGTCGAGAGCCCAATGGTACATGATTTGAGGGAAAAATTCTTTGGTACGTTAACTGTAGGGAAACCACAGAAACTGAAATAGAGATATTTAAGGATAAAATGATTCTAAGTGACGAATGAAGTATTTGCTTTCAATTGTTTTATTATTATTAGATTTTGGTATTGAGGGGGATAGGTCAATAGCTGGTTGGATCAGAGTGTTTGCTCTTCTTGAGGACGATAAACACAGAAATATGTTTCTATGGAAAAAGTTGAGATGAGTGCTTGTGAAGAGGGGAAATTGAGAGAGTTGGATGATGATAGGAATTAGCTCTGTAGTAAAGTTTAATAAGAATAATGAACGATACAATTTGGGAGATGAAAATACATACATGCTATATGGTGCATGGGATTTATTTAATTCGCGACCAGTCGTCATACACGTGCTGTTTGTAGGCAATATTATTTAACTGTACTGATGCTGTACACTTGCTTATGAATCATTTGGCGACTTGGGTGTAATGGGATATGGATTCTTTGGGGAATATAGAGACTTAAGTAATGTATCGACGACCTATATAATAGTAGTTGACTAATTTGAACAAACAAGTGATGAAAAATTTAGTGTTGAGAGGTACTAAATTTTGAGCTGCTCTTCATTGATAAGGTGGGGTTGAACTCTAATGGAGGCGATACGATTTTAGCGGAATAAAAGCTGAGTTAGAACTGATACGATTTTAGCTGAGTTAGCTGAGTTAGCTCTGTTACTCTAAAATCTGGACCGTATCTGGTGTCAGAAAGATGCTGGTAGGTGAGCATACCAACAGGTGCAAAGAATAGCGAACAACTTGGCATCTCTTTCAGCTGCGTCGTTGTGGGAAGTGGGAGAGAGGAAAAAATGCATATCGAATCATCAAGGAAGGCAAATTTGGAGATCATATAAATTAGGATACTTGTCTTCAATTCAGGAATTGATATCGTCGTAGATGACCAATTTTTACAAAAAGCAGAATATAGAATGTAGCAGCTATAGAAAGGATGGATTAGAAATAGAAAATGCTAGATTTATGCAAGAGAGTGAGAGAGAGAGAGAGAGAGAGAGAGAGAGAGAGAGAGAGAGAGAGAG
>NC_068981.1:56719123-56725413 GCF_001194135.2 Octopus bimaculoides | reverse complement strand
GAGAGAGAGAGAGAGAGAGAGAGAGAGAGAGAGAGAGAGAGAGAGAGAGAGGAATAAGATGTATTTTGATATAATTTAATCTGGAAGACAATGGCGATGACCAATTAATGACTTAGTGCTTATTACTACTTCAGCCCTGTAGGCTACCCAGCAGGAAGTAAGTTGCAACTAAGCCTCACAAAATCCTGTACTTACTCTACACTTTCCACACTTTCCTTCGAAGCTGGAAGGAAATTATGCCCTAGCTACTTGGGGATCGTCCTAAATTGTTCCCTACGGGGATAGGCTTCTCTTCTATCAAAGGGGAAACCTTTGAGAAACATTTTGTGTCTATTCCCTTGGCAAGCAAAGGAACTACGTCAGAGTATGAGCAGTCAAAAGCAGCGTGACGAAAGATTTTGCTCGTACAGTTTGCCTATCAGTCAGAGACTGAAGTGTAGGTTTGTGTAACTGATACTACTAATGAGCGCCGGAACAATCAGAAGAAAACCATGGATGGACATGGAACATATCGTCTTGTTGGTATGTTTGCAAAGTCACCCCAAAATCAAGTGTTGTTGCTCCTAGTCCCAAGTCAGGTGCCATCGAGCTAAGCTATGATCTATAATATTCCGTATGATCATCTAGTCAATTGTTTGAGGTACGTCACAAATAGGATTACATTATGCAATATGTGTTTTCTGTATAATGGCAATAGTATTTTCTTTGACGAATATTTGGTTCCATTTATGACAGGTGAGCGTTGGAATTTTCCTCATAAACCAGATGGAGTGTTAAGTCTTCAAATCAGTGTCTAACTGGAATTCTTATAACAAAGTAAAGTCCGCCAAAAAGAACTGTGTTCAGGTGGTAGTGTGAAAGAGAAGAGTATTGAGCCTACTTTTTCATAAAGCTAAAACCCTATAATGTTTGACTGGTGTCACTAGAATTATTTTAAAAAAGCTGCCTAATAACACTTAGATGTGAGAGTGATAGAAACAGAAAGTGGGTTACACTCAAAAAAATAAAAGAAAAAAGAGAAAGTGAGAGAGAGAAAGAAAGAGAACGCGACGCTTTCTAGCCATCGAATTGCGATTGACCGTTCTGTTTGAACACAGGAAAAGTATTTGTATTCACTCTTAACAGATAACTCTATTGGAGCTTTTGTAATTTTATTTTCAGTTTATTTTAAGTTTACTTGATATTTCTTTTAAAAATTTTTCATTGCAGTTAATTAAAGCTCTACACCCAACAGCACTTCCAGATTTTTTCCTAATTATTAGTCTAGTGACGAAAATTTTTTATCTTTAATTGTTGTCTATATTTTCTGGAAATTCATATTATAACTTGTTTTAGCCGTTTTACATATTTTTTTGTAATATTACTGTAGCTATTTACGTTCTGAGTTCAAATTCCGCCGAGGTCGACATTGTCTTCCATCCTTTCGGGGTCAATAAAATAAGCACTACTTAAGCACTGGGGTTAATATAATCGACTTATCCTCGCCCCCAAAATTTCTGGCCTTGTGCCGAAATTTGAGACCAATGCTATTGTAGCTATTATATAAATATTTTTTTCTTGCAGAAATATTTTTTTCTTGCCTATTCCCTTCTTGTGTTCCTATTAAATATATGCTATGTATTTAAGATTTTGCTCGTCTCCCTCAAATCACAGCAATTTCCTGTAATTAACAACTACTGTTTCTAGTTGTCTGTATTATAATCTTATCCTAGCACGGAAACAAATACAACAGTAATAACAACTATTATTAAAATCTTATCTTTCATTTGCGAATGCTAATACCCTGTGTAGTTTATACTGCTTTCCGAGGCGTTGTAAATTTATCTGTAATGTAATTCTTATGGAAAGGGCGAAAGAAAGCAGTCAAAAATGGTAAGGTCTGTGCTTACTTAATGCAGTGAGCTCTGAAAGTTTAATTAAAGAAAATGATTTCACCTGCAGTGAAGAGAAATAATTAGGTTAATGTTCAATTCTTTCCAAGAAAGGCAAGATAAATAACCCTGATATTATAATTAATAAAAATTAATTCAAAATATAATGAAGGGGGAAATGAATTTCATCTACGTGGTTCATTGACAACTTCGAACAAGTTTCAGTTTTATAAACCTCCTTGGTGGAAGTTATTTCCAGACCAAAATGAATTGAAACATTAATTTTTTTAAAGTTTTTTTTTTTTAATGACTAAACACAGAACGACATGATAGCTTAAAATAGAAACGAAGAAAAATTCTTAAAAATGAGTTTCTTTCTTTCATACAAAAATCTAAATCTTTTTGAAAGCAACGCTCTATTTGAACCTATATACTGCCTATTGCATGGCGTATTTTTTGCTTAATTCATTGTTCATATACCTCTTACCATCCTCCATCTCCTCCTCTTCCTCCCCCTCATTATTTCCGTAAACAGTCGCATTTCTCAGATCTCCTCACCCTTCGACACAGAATTTTTATCGTGTTTAAACGATAGAAAACATTTTTAATTGCCTCTTTTTCATTTTGTATAAGTGACAAATATTTTTATATGTATGTATATATATATATATATATATATATATATATATATATATATAGAGAGAGAGAGAGAGAGAGAGAGAGAGAGATAGATAGAAAGATAGATAGATAGATAGATAGATACTTTGTTCACATTTCGAAATGGCCACATCAATAATAGTAAATAGACGCACGCGCCATTATGGTAGTAACAACAATGAAAGAAATTTAAACGTTCCCTAAAAATTTCGAACATGTAAATAGATTAACAAAAACATACATGACGATTAAAAGTCAGACAAAGTTTCAAGCACAAACATTTACAGTCCAGGTTAAAAAAAATTAAAAAAAACTGAATTGCGTTGTAATAGCTAGCTTAATCGAAAAAAAAAAGTTAAAACACTAACAACTGCAGCAAGAACAAAATACGAACTAGTATCAGAAAAAGAAGCGAATATTAACGAGGTCTGTGGAAGAAGAGAGTGTTTATAATCTTGCGCAACTTATTCAAGAAAGAAGGAAAGTGTCAAACTTCTCTATTGCGAACAATAGGCACAACTCCCAATTCAGGTATTGAGAACAATAGACACAACTCCCAATTCAGGCATTCCAGAACTTAACTACTTCAAAAGGTGAAATACTCTTAGAGAGAAACATTCAATTTCTTTATTGTCTTTCGTTTGGGCTGACTCTATTTAAAACACCGTCATATAGCTTTTCATTCTGTCACAAGTATTTTTCCAATTTTCAATTTATATCCTATCCCAATCTCTGCAGACATATAAGTTAGTAACGTTGATCATAGCCAGTGGTAGGTCTTATACTCGGCTTCTCGCTTGTCATCAGCCCTTAGTAACACACACGTCAAGATAATTTCACTTACTTCACCTCAGGTCATTCCAGAAGCTGACACGTGATGTTCTGGAAATAGCCGTTGGAGAAACTCTGGTCTACATCTCTCGGGAACTTCTGTTATTGTTACTGCTGCATCTGCTGCTGTGTACTGTTCCCTTATACTTTTTACTTTTCTTCCTCTTTTCAGGAGTGCTCCCTCAAGTGACCTCACATGACTACAACGCCCTTAATAAGTAGATTTTCTACCCTGTACCACCAGTTTGATGGATCTCCACTTCACTCTTTCAATGAGCTACGGCTTCGGTATAACCTTGCGATCTTAGGGTCTCATCAAAATCCAGTGTTTATGCAGACCCCACCTAATCACATGTTAAGGATCGCCTCATGACTGTCTCTACTCGCAGTGTACCACAAATGTGATGCAAGGCACGAATCACCTTCAATACTATTACCTTCGGTCGTGACCCTAGTATTTCTTCCCCCCATGTACTACGGCATCAGTCTGAAAAACAAACGTAAATTACTTTCGTTTTCTTTCGTAGCAGATCTCTTCCCACCTTTTTCTTTTGTTTGAAGCTGTTCGATGTCTGATATTTTCTTCCAGCTTCTAAGAATTATGTGTCTTCTTGTTGGTGTTAAATTCTGTGCTTTTGCTTGTGAAATTGTTGTTCTTTGTGTATATAGCGTTTTCTCTTCGATTAATATCATTTTTGCTTATCTATGTGTATTCAAAAGCTATTGTGTCATTATACACAGCCACTAAATTCGTGGTTATTCTCTCCCCCAGCAAGTACAGAGGTAGCTTTATTCGAACAAATCAAACCAAAATGGATATTTTCAAAGTATGTATATACAATAAAAATACCTAAATCTGGACCTTCTTTTCTACCCAGGGAAATGAATAAACTTTCAAGTATTCAGAAGCCATTTAATACCAAAAGTAATCCTCCGCCCTAGTATTTTTTATGAAACAATCTAGGTAGAAAATATCGTCAAAAGAGAGTTCTGGGAAACATGACCGTTCATAGCGAAGAAAAACAAAACAATGATGATTTATTTGTTGCTGTTTGTATAGCGCATGTTTTCATAACTATGAGTTTTCTTAAAAGTTGTCCGATTAGGGATTTGCTATTTGCATTACTTTTGTTTGTTTTGTTACGGAACTGACCAAGGGGGTGGGGGTGGTTGAAAATGGGATCACTTTCCTTTTTGTCTCGTTTAACTAGGTTAAAAGATTTGTTTTGAACATGTTGAAAAATTATTTTTTCTTGAAAGAAAGAAAAAAAATGAGATGCCTAAAGCTGTATCCATAATTGAGAGAATGAGAGATAGAAACTTGTATACATTGTGGAAGAGAAGATGAGGAGAGTGTTTGGTATTAAGCCGCATTCTGACTAGAAGTTTATCTAAAGAAGGGTTAAAGGTGAACCTCTCAAATTCCCCGCATTCAGTTGGTATGCTGTGTTGTGCTATATACACCAGTTGTTCCTTATTAAGGAGAAACAAGAACAATGAGGAAGTAAGGAGTTAGCGTCTATGTAGTTGCTAGGCCTACGGAAAATAGGAACGAATTTCTCAAAATCTTAGAAAAAGTTAATATTTACGCCTGTAATTTCCCGACAAATCCACCCAGAATAAGCTCTACCTCATGCAGTACACCGTAGAGAAAACTCACTTCGGTGGACCTTTGATCAAATTACTTCAGTCTAAAGCTTTCGATAAGGTCAACAATCGCTACTTGGTGACTGCCATTTTGGGCTCGTTTCAATGCTTTGATGCTTTCGTATACAACGCTATTTACTTAGTGGTCAGTCAAAATAGCCACTCTCGGAATCGTTTAGAATCCTGTGCATGGTACGTTAAGGGACTGTATTTCTGCTTTTGAGTAATTGCTAAAGAAGCTACCTTTCTTGACAGAAATCTGTAGAAAATATCACTATGATGTTCGACATGAGAACAGCATCAGTGTAATGGTAAATATTTGAAATATTTGAAAGAAATACGAGGTTCTAACAAACACATACAACAACCAGGAGTATGTAATCGGGCTTGCAATTCAGCATACGCAGAGAGAGAAGTCCATGACATGTAACAGTAATAGTATCTATTGTCGAAGGACAAATAGCCCTGTTAAGAACTGGGATGCTGTTTACTAATAGGGTGGTTAGTTGCACCCAGATATGGGCTGAGAGAAACCTATTCCTGGAGAGTTGAGCTCAGTGAAGAACACGGACATTGCATCCCTTCTTCTTCTTCTTCTTCTTCTTCTTCTTCTTCTTCTTCTTCTTCTTCTTCTTCTTCTTCTTCTACAAAGCGGTAATAAGAAATGAAACGGCAAAGGAATAAACGGTTATCTTGTGAAGTTCCTTAGATTACAACTGCTTCCACTATAACATGTGATGGACCCATAGCTGGGTGTCTGAGTAACCCTCAGTTTCATCAGAACTTCAGGTACAATTTATTTGGCAAAAACAAATACATTTAAGCATATATAGAGGATACAGAAAAACATTACCAATGGGAAACCATACATGTGGAAGACGGAATCCAAGGGCTCCACCCACAATTAGAATAAGATTAAAAAAGAGGCATTCAACTATGAGTCGGCCACAACTCATAGTGGAAACAACTGTAAGCTGATGAAGTTCATATGATAGTCGTTTATTCCTTTGTCATCTCTTTTCTTATAAATATATTTGATAAACACAGTATACGCATTTATGTGCAACTATCGGTTTTATGTGATGAACACATGCCAGGCAGTATTTTTAACACATCTGGTGTCTCAGCACAATCTTCTGGCACATATATTGTGTTTATTAAATAATGTTTCTTTCACCAGATGGTGTACTTTTTGTTGATCTTACCATCACGGAACAGTACACTACACACACACGCACACACACACACACACACACACACACACACACACACACACACACACAC
>NC_068981.1:56714600-56718686 GCF_001194135.2 Octopus bimaculoides | reverse complement strand
TATATATATATACATATATATTTACATATATACATATATATATATATACATATATGTGTGTGTGTGTAAGTGTGTATGTGCCTATGTGCGCATGTGTGTGCGTGCGCACGTGCCTGTGTAGCCTTTCAAAAGTAATGATCCGGAAAAGTAATTTTGGCCGGTCGAGTAGCCTGTTATTTAGGAGTTTCCACAGCAAGCAATTGCTCCTTCAAAGAAATTCAAACTAGCAAATCGTTGTTATTATTACGATTACCATAAAGCAAGATTGTGTAAGTAAAAATACTTACAAATACACTAACTTAATGTTAAGCACCTTGCCTCTTTAAAGAGATGAAAAACTCTATCTCTGTGCTCATTGAAGTCTGAAGTGACAACTTTTCTCTCTGTAACAGATAAAAGGGAACGCATCTTCTCCCTAGTTGCAAATGATTTGATAACTTGTAGATGAGTCAACGACTTACAACTTAGCTAATTTATATGCACATATTTTTGCGCAACTATCGTCATCGTAGTCAGGAGACACGTCATTTGGCCCAGCCGGTTTAAATTCATACACACCAGCTCGCACACGCTGACAAGCTGAGTGGCCTGTCCGGCAGCAAATGATTAAATCTACCCAGTTAGGGTTAGTTAAGCGTGAAACTATTAGTGGGTTACTCTAAAGACAGATAATAGACCAGAATGGACAACATTTAGCAAGAAAGAATAGCAAAAAAACATGAAAAGCTTGAGTTAAGAACTCATGAGCCAATGCTAAGCCCTACAAACAAAAAAGTACATTGTTTGAGCTTATGAATGTTCCTAGTCACGAAGAAAGGGAAGCTGTTCATCGGAGTCTAATGACAGAGCTGTAAGATAGGGATAATCCGGTTTCCGATCAGCCCACAATAGATACCTGCTATTCAATCCCATCAAGGAGTGTGTGTGTTTTTAACCGGTACTTTTCCGGACAATTTTCAGAAAACAGAGAACTGGAGATAATGCATTCTAGTGCTTATGTATACGGCCTGACGCGATTCGCACTACGAAAAGTGTTGAGGTACAGAAGTGCTTGTGGAAGAGGAAAACACCATGTTTGGATGCCCTGTCCTACGAACTTTTGCATACATGCTAGACATATTTTCTATTGTCTCAGCAAACGTTTATCGCACTTGGTAGCAAACTGGGAGCATCCCAAGTTGTACGGAGCGGTAAGTAGTGAAACTACTGAAAGGAGACATTAAATAGGTGTAATTTCAGGTTAACAACTATGCTAAATGTAGGATTTACGATTTAGATCACGGTGCTCACGAAGTTGCTGGTTGCTGAAGTAAGTAGTTTTGTAGTGTTGTCAGGAGCTCACTAATCTGAACGATTTCGAGTAGATGTATCTTTGACTAGATGGAAAGGGTGGATATCAAGCCTGAACTGTTGGGATTCTTATAAATTCGAACCTGATTTTTATAAGCTTTATCATATCTATGTTCAGCGGATTCTGCTTGTGGTCAATCAAAAAGACCACCTATCATTACAGTCACTATCAGATGCTCAGTTTAAGGGCGAGCCCACTCAATGCTCTATTAAATTTTGGGTAATGAGCCTCTGCTGCAAAATCTAGACGTATTCAGGGAGATCATGCTTGAACTGGAATGCTAGGAGATCGTGTCGGCATAGGTAGACAAGGACACTGTGGTGACAGACACCATGGAAATTGAGATAATCAGCCAACGTACAGAGAAATACGAGATATAGTATAGGACAAATCAAAGTTCAGCTGCGCTCAACACATCTCACAAGAATCTTTTCTTGCATTTAAGAAATTACAATCCTACCTGAGAATTTCTACACTTCAAGCTGAAGCCACCAGAGCCTTAGATATCACCGAGTGTTGCTTACTTGTAATGAAGTAATTACCATTTCTATAACATTTTCCAGCATTCGTTGCTAGAAGGCATATCTTATCTCTGTTGATACCTTATGAATCAAACGACTGCGCGTGTGAAAATATCTGACTTCAGGAAAGTAAATGCTGTCAAGAAAAGTGAAAGGCTTACACACATTCAACCACCGAGATTTGTAGCCGTTTGGCTTTTGTTATTTTTGAATATTATTTTTCCTTCATTTTGGTTCATTTTGCTGTTGTTTCTTGGCTGTAATCAAAGGTTAGTGGCTTTTAGCTGAACGTGAAAAATGAAAGTCACACACTGTACACAGTGCTACAGTCTAGGACACACCATTTAAGTCCCGTGTTTCACACCTCTGAATGTTGGCATTAACTTTGATCATGCAGGCTTAAGATAGAAATATTTAGCACTGCAGTAAGAAAATAAGGAGAAAAAAATCTTTCGATCGGCTACTGGTGAAGCTGAAGTAGAATTAACATAATGGGTGAGAGGTTGAGTTAAACAAGAGATGATCAACTTAAAAGAATAAATAAATAAATAACAGTAAAACAAAATAGAAATTATAAATAATAATAATAATTATAATAATAATAATAATAATAATAATAGTAATAATAATAATAATAATAATAATAATAATAATAATAATAATAATAGATAAATAAATAAATAAATAAATAAGTAAGTAAATAAATAAATAAATAAATAACAGGTCTATTGCAGCCTCTTGAGACATCCCTTGTTTGTACACAGCTGAAAAAAAATCTATAGAAGTATAAGTGTTAAGAAGTGACGTGGTCATGACACACAAATACACTGGATACCACCGCACGAACACATATGTAGGAAAACATAAAATATTTAGCTTATACACTCATACTTACTTACACAAATACGCCGTTCTCTTTATCCTTTTCTTTTTCCTCTTTACCTCTCTTCATCTCTTCATCTCTCTCTCTCCCTCTCGCACTTTTTCTCCTATACATACATACATACATACATACATACATACATACATACATACATACATACATACGTACATACATACGTACATACATACATATATACATACCTACATATATACATACATACATACATACATACATGCATCAGCACACAGATTAACCCAAACGCACAAGATACTACTTCAAATAGCTTGTAAAGTGAAGAATCTTGTTAATAATGAAGAATAGAGGCAGTCATATACATACATACATAGCTCACTGGCTTTGCAACATACATCAGCATGGACCGATATTACTAGTTTATTTATGACTTAGTTTTATATATAAATTTTCAAAGCCATATTACAAATCATGTATCTGTCTGTCTATCTGTCTATCTGTCTAACTATATACATACATACATACATACATACATACATACATATACACACAATACACACAAATACATACTGGACACATATTCATATACACAAGAAGGAAGACATTTTGAAAGAGTTTATTCAATTTTACATTTTGTAAGCAGTGAAAAACAAACTAAAACAGAGAAAGAGTAAATGAAAAAATTGGAAGAATTAAACAAAAACTACCACTAAAAAACAAGCGATAATATAATATAAATAATGTAATACTACTACTAATAACGATGATAACAATTATAAAATTTACAGCACTAACAATAATGAGGATTGCAATAGGAACAACATCGACATCGCCAAACTAACAGCAAAAACAATAATAAAAATAGTAATAATATTAAATAAATAAGTAAAACAAAACAGCAACTATATAGAAATACATAAAGAAATATGAGTTGCATTGTTTAGGGCGATTTGAATTGCAAATAAGGCCTAAATTTCCCTGCAGGGGTTTATATTTCAAGTAATTTCAGATCCCAAGACACACCACGTGACAAACATGACGAAATAGAAAAATGTATTTTTTTCATCATTCGCTCCTTCTCACTCCTGTTTGCTTGCTCTCTCTCTCTCTCTCTCTCTCTCTCTTCCTCTCTCTCTCTCCTACTCTCTCTCTCTCCCCCCTCTCTCTCTCTCTCTCTCTCTCTATATATATATATATATATAAATATATGAATTTTCCTTCATGACTTTTGTTAACTTACTGATTTTTAACAATTTTTGATTTACTTCCTATTCATTCTTTCTTTCATATTCGATCTTTTCTATTGATCAGCTATTTCAATAGTTCATTCGCTCATTCCTTCTTTACTTATATTTTAT
>NC_068981.1:56712944-56714015 GCF_001194135.2 Octopus bimaculoides | reverse complement strand
TATATATATATATATATATATATATATATATATATATATATATATGCATGTATGTATATGTATACAATAATAATAATAATAATAATAATAAGTGACAACAAAAGAATGAGACCTCGATAGGATAATAGACGATTATTTATATATATATATATAATTGAGGACAAACAGTAAGTTGTAATTATAGTACTCGGAGTTTCAGATATCGGAGCGAAGAGCAACGATGCATTCTCGTCGGCTATTAATGGCAATAGACGCTCTGAAAAACTGTTGAATAAAAGGGAAGTTACTCTAATGGGTAGAAAAAAGTAGAAAATTTTTTTTAAAAAGTAAAAAATATAAAGAAAAAAGAAAAAATGCATGGAACATTATTCTCACAATACATAGACATAAAACCTCCTGTGTTCATAACGTCTACAAGCGTACACACTCACACAAACACCGCACCCCACCAAAAAGCATTAAATAGCTGAAGGATTAACATAAATCAAAGGACATACTAAGTATGTCTACCTGCTGGAAATAGCAGTCAAGATTCTTATTTAAATCGCCAAAATACACTGATAATAACTACAGAAATCAACCGTCCGAAGACAAACGGGCTAAAACAATCTCCCAACATACATTTAAGTATTTGAGCTCACGTGGACCGGTTTCTGCACTGGCAAATAACTTCAGGTTCCTCAGCATGTGTTACCACGATAGAGACACCCAACCCGACGAGTTGAAGTCTGCGCTGCAGTTGATTCGTTTGGCTTTTTTCGCTTTGCTTCGTTCGGTGCAAATCGAATCTGTTGCGGCGCAGACCTCAACACGATGGGTTGGGGCTTTTCTATCATGGTAACACATGCTGAGGAACCTGTATTTGCCAGTGCAGAAACCGGTCCACGTGAGTCCAAATACTTAAATGTATGTTGGGAGATTGTCTTAGCCCGTTTGTCATTGGACGGTTGATATCTGTAGTTATTATCAGTGTATTTTGGCGATTTAAATAAGAATTTTGACTGCTATTTCCAGAATGTAAATACTTAGTATGTCATTTGATTAATATATATATATATATATATATATATA
>NC_068981.1:56708763-56711396 GCF_001194135.2 Octopus bimaculoides | reverse complement strand
CATATGATTCTCTCCCTTTCCTCTTTATAGATTCATGCATATATATGTTTGTCTCCACTGGCTTTCTCTCTCTGTCTATCTTTCGTCTCTCTCTGTCTCTCTCTTTCTCTCTCTCTCTCTCTATATATATATCAGTGATCTTAAGAATGATGAATATACACACACACACACACACACACACACACACACACACACACATATATATATATATATATATATATATATATATATATATACGCGCATATTAAAGAAACGTGTAATTATGAACTCAGAACATTACAGTACAGTATCTCTATATTGTGACATGACCTATCATGAAGAAGATAATTGTTTAATTCCTTAGATACACAGTCTGGATGATCACCTCTGAGTTTAACATTTTAAAACATTGTATCCATTTTACTATTGCATACGGTAAATATGACTACCCTTCTCTAACATCATAAACATAAAAACCAATACGAACATTAAAACGGGCATCTTCAAACCAAGACTCAAAACAATATCTGCTGTTTTCTTCCAACCATCTAAAACATACGAAAATAAATATAACTTTAAGCTTAATAAGAAGAATTTGCATAAATTTATAAAATCTCGAAACCTGGGAGAAACAACTTCCAAAACTGAAAAGTATATTACTCAAAAGACAATACCCAGTAACTTTAATCAATAACGGAATGGAACGTGCAAAAACGGTAGACACTCAAGAACTACGAAACGTGCCTAATACATTCAATACGTTCCCTGATACATCAACACACTCCAAAAAATGCAGAAGCATACATCTTCAATCAGAACATTCCTTTTTCGATGAACGGCTCTCAAATGAAAAAGATTCTCAAAACCCACTAAATAATTAAAAATAAAAGACAACCGAAGTCTTAAAAAATTCTTACTAGGGCCAAATTACCCACCAGAAATAGAGCACCAGCAGTTTGTGCATCGCTCAGAAAATCCAAGAGCGTTCAAGGGTTATGCAAAATTTAATGTACTTCTCATTTGGAGTTCAAATAAGAAGGCATGGATGACTTATAGAGTTTCGAAAAATCGTTTACAAACATTTTTTGTCATGCCATAGAAAGTAAGAGTGCCTGACAATATTTCCAACAAAGCATTACTCCTTTTAAACAACCCAGTGAACTTAAATGACCTTTCTGATAATGTTACAATAAATCCCAAAGAATAAAACTTTTATCAAACTGTGATGGAAGGCATTATTATCTGCGAATTTTCAAACAACTTATGAAAACAATTGACAGGGAGTACAAACATATAGTTAGAGACATCTGAAAGATGTTCAACATAATGGATGTTGTGGTTAATATAGTTGCATCATACGATGAAATGAAACCCTCAACTTTGAATGGTGCTTGTTAAAATACGTAACCAGACTTTATCCGCGACTTTGCAAGTTTTCTCAGGCGGAAAGTTTACTTTAAATTCGGAGAGATACCTTGCAGTTTATATAGGATTTCAAGAAGCCTTAGAGGATGTAGTTGAATTGCAAGGGTCCCAAACAGAAAGTTTATCTAATGAGGAGCTGATGCTCTAAGAACAAGAGCAAGCTGAGAATACTGATGGAAATACTGAACTGCAACCGACGCCACTTAAATTCACTACGAAGAATATTGCTAAAGGATTGGAACATATAGATTTTAACTTTAATCGCGACCGTTCATAAAGATTACAGGAAGGATTTACAATGAGCTCAATTCTTTCAGTGAGATATACAAAGAGATGACACATCATAAATATCAAGCAATTTTGGATAAGTAGGTATTGATGATGAACTATAAGATAGAAGATAGTTTCCTTAATCCTCCCAGTAACTCTCATTCAAACACTAACTCTCACATGATAGTCAACATCATATGTGGTAAGAACGACTCTATAACGATATTAAAATTCTTATTTATCCCCTTACGTATTCCTTTTGAACTGTTTCTGTGTTTACGAATTGTATTGTGTATGTTTAGAAATTGTTATTTACATGCATAAAACTGGACGTGTTGTTTTGTTGTTGTTAGCGTTGTTTCCTAAAAGAAAAAATAAGAGAGACTTGTGGGAACGCATTTTCAATTCATAATATGGAAATCAATGGGAAAAATTATTCTGCGTTACGAAATTTTTCTCCCGTAACACAGGAAATTCCTGTATACATATTATGCATGCTATATTTACATTCTTTTATTCTTTTATTCGTTTACTTCTTCAAGTCATCTAACTGCGGCCATGTGGGAGCACCGCATGGAAGGATTTTAGTCGAACAATCGAACCCAGGATTTATTTTTAAGCCTAGTACTTAATGTATCGGTCTCTTTTGCCGAACCGCTAATCTACGGGTGCATAAACACACCAATACCGGTTGTCAAAGGGTGATAGGGGAGACAAGCACAAAGACACACACACATACACACATACATACATACATATACGACGGGTTTCAAAATCCGCTCACAAGCTTTGGCCAGCCCGAGGTTATAGTAGAAGACACTTGCTCAGAGTTCCACACAGAAGGACTGAACCCGGAGCTATGTGGTTGGAAAGCGAGCTTCTTACCACACAGCCACGCCTGCGTCTTATATTTATATTATGTATTAAATGTAATATATATATATATATATATATATATA
>NC_068981.1:56702179-56708491 GCF_001194135.2 Octopus bimaculoides | reverse complement strand
TATATATATATATATATATATATATATATATATATATATATATTTAAATGGAAGTTATAAATCACTATTCATTTACTGAAGTTCTCTTCAGCTATTTCCCTTTATTGTCCTTTTATTTTCTCTTTTTGTTTCTTTCGTCCCGCCTTTTCAATATATTCAGCAGCACTCCTACTATCACCAATGCAATCACTTCAATGCCGATAATGATAGGAGTATTGAGGGATCGTCTATGTACTCCTTCCATATGGTAGAAATAGCTGCCAAATCTTCAAATCACATCTTATCGTATAAAAAGTAAGGGATACTACTTTAATATAAGTTAGAATACTGATGGCTGCAGTAATTAGATAACAGGTCTACAGTGTCAGGTCTGATCATGAATTCTCAGTAATTATTAACCAACAAGAATTCTCAGTAATTATAAGCTAACAATGCAGCAATAATTTCTTGCTGAGCAGTCTAAGTATCCAGCTTTCACCCATATAAAATGTCTCTCCCTATAACAACTGAGGGTATTTAAGATATTTTTCAATAGAGCTGCGAAATTTAAAATGATGAAGTCAATGATAGTTATAATAATGATGATAATGATGACGTTGATGAAGATGGTAATGATAGTAAATACAATAATAGCCGGGCAGCCACATTTCTTCATGCAGCTGGAAATATCCATGGGTATATCCTTCTCATTGGCAGATGAAAAGAAAAGTATTAAAGCCTCTTAAAAGTGCTCAGGTTGAGACAAAGGTAAGTTTCTTGAATGCTATAACTGAGATAAATGGTGCGTTATGCATATCACTTTTAGATAGAATCACTAGTGGAAAATAGGATTGGCTCTCCATATTTCCAGATAGTTAGTTCCATGCACCATAATTTTTTTAAGTTAAAAGCCAACTTAGAACTTTGTTGTGAAAGAGTCCTCACCACCCCCAAGTGACTGAAAGTGAACTAACGCATTTCAATAAAATAAAGAACTGTGCGAACTGTCAGTAGTTGACAGCGTTGATCATCCGTATTGATTACTGTGTGAGTTTAATATCGTAACTATGTTTGGAGTAGTACGGAGTGCGTTCTGTGTGAGCATATCAATTCTGCGAAAGGTTATTCTAGATAACCATATCCAAATATTTATTTAGATAATATTCTTAGACCCGTGTTCACAACTCACGACACAATAAACTTCTAGACTGGAGCCTATATGCTTGAAGCTGAATGCATAATTTCTAGGACGGGGAATCTACAATTACCAGATTGGTTAGTTAGCTGAGTGGAGTTTGACAGAGGCCAAGACACCTAATAAAGATTAGTACTAAAATGAAAAATTAGATAAAACTTAAATTCGTAAGAAACTAGTTAGTAAACACTGCATTAGAGTATTCCTGTGCTGTAACTTTAAGAGTTAATATTTACTGCAGTGTTTCTTTTTCTTTTATGTCGCGGTGCACTAGGTCTCAAATATAACATTACTGGTTCATTTCAATGTAAAACCAATTAGAAAAGTATAGAAAACAATTGCGTACCTCATTTTACTAATCATTTCAGTTTATATATAAAATTATGAATTCCACATTAGGCAAGAGGTTCTAGCATTAGTACGGGTTTCCTATAATATAAAATTGTACAAAATTGCACAATTGTATAAAATTATACAATTGTAAACTACAAACTCAAAGTTGATGAAAGCTGTATAACATTTTTCAAAGTAAAAAGGACTTTTCAGCTCTGTCTCTGAACTGTTGTTTACTTTGATGTAGTTCAGGCCTTGTTTCTGCTAAAAAGTTTTAATTCTTGTTGAATTGAGGATTGTATATAACGGAACAAAGCCAGACAGATAAGATAAGAGAAGAGTAATTATTCCCTAAATGTTCAATATCTATGGTAGATTGTCTTTTTAAATTTAATTATATTTTTTCTTCACTTGGGAATGCAAGCTTTATAAATAGATATTCATCGATGCAAAAATCCATGAATGTGATATCTTATATATGAGTGTGTGTTGGCAATCTTGGTAGCACGAGTTTATTTTTTAACTAAAATTTTGTAATATTGTTTTGTAGTGTAACCGGCATTTATAATTAATTCTTCTCGTATCCCTTCTGTTCTTTTGGTAGAAGTTTATCTTAACATAGTTATATATCGTTATAAGTATTGTAAGTCGCACAGAATGTAGAAAAGCTTGCGATTGGTCTATACTTTCAGAAATCCTTTATTTTTCTTTATTTCGCTAGAATACTTATTTTTTGATATGCCAGCTATTTTGGTATCTGACATGTAATTTATTATATTAAAATCTGAGAGTATAAGACGTAGATGGCGTATCAAGACATTTACGATTTTGCTTATTCCAGGTGATTTTTCAGTTATTTTCTATTGTTTCATTTTTTAATATCTTTAATATTTCTGATCTGGAGGCAGTGCGCTGGTTCAATTTTGTTCTGTTGTTTTTAATATTTTTTTGTCTCCACTTCCTATATACTTTTATCCTTTAATATTTTTTATAGATGGAACTATTCATATTGTTTGAATTATTTGTTTCGTTTTTCAAACCCATGTATTTAGATTTTATGTTGATATATGTTTCTTTCATTCATTGGTGATAATTAATTTTAACTTTTGTTGCGTTGACAGTTTGGCGTTGTTATTTTCTTAGAGATTTCGATACCGACGCACACTGTAGAATACAATAATTGGTTCTTACTCATTTATATCAAGAGTATTAAATGCATATATACTTCTAAAATGCAATTAGCAGGTCTAATTACGGTTTTTACTTATATGTTATCCTACTGCTTTTAAATAGTATAAAATATAACTAATAAACATTTATTCTTAATTTCAGTCATCGTACTTTCTACATGACCGTGTTTCTTTATTTCTATAGATATTAGATTGTTTGGTCCATTATTACACGACGCTGATAGGTTCGGTATGTTTCTTAAGTTGGATATTAAGATTAACTCTTGGTAGTAATAGTGCTTCCGTCACTAATGATAATAATAATAATAATAATAATAATAATAATAATAATAATAATAATAATAATAATAATAATATAGAAAGGATTGAGGTAACTCCTCCTGAAGATATAGAATCAAAATTAAAAGAAGAGTGCCATTTGTTATCTTGTGAACAATATTTCGACATCTCTTGTGTCTTCAACTGGTTCAAAAAATAAATTTGTCAATCTACTTCATTTTGGTTAATAGAGAAAGGATTGAGGTAACCTATCCTGAAGATATAGAGTCAAAATTAAAAGAAGAGTGCCATTTGTTATCTTGTGAACAATATTTCGACATCTCGCGTGTCTTCAACTAGTTCAAAAAATAAATTTGTCAATCTACTTCATTTTGGTTAATATAGAAAGGACTGAGGTAACTCCTCCTGAATAATAATAATAATAATAATAATAATAATAATAATAATAATAATAATAATAATAATAATAATAATAATAATAATGATAATAATAATAATAATCCTTTCTACTATAGGCACAAGGCCTGAAATTTGGGGGAGTGGTAAGTCGACTATATCGTCCCCAGTTTGAAATGGTACTTAATTTATCGACCCCGAAAGGATGAAAGGCAAAGTCACCCTCGGCGGAATTTGAACTCATGCATACACACCTAGTTACGTATGTTATTATGTTATGATTTCGTTTAACTACAACTATTCTAATAAAAACTTGTTAGAAACAAAATTTATATTTTGTACTATACCAGTAGATCAGTGCAGGACAATATATCAATTAAAAAATGAATGGCAAAATATATATATATATATACACACATACATACGTATATATACATACATAATAGACACACACACACACACCCGTATGCACACACACACACACACACACACACACACACACACACACACACACACACACACACACACACACACACACACACACACACACACACACACACACACACACGTACACACATTTTTCTTATTGTAGGTATGACTCTCGTTTTTGAAAGTTAATCACATTAAAAAAAAAAAATTATGCTACTCATTTATAACATAAAATATTGTGATTTTGAAAAGAATTCTGCAAAAATGCAGAATCGGCAAATAAATTCTGTGCTGTTCAGTTCTTAGTTCCAGATCCCATCTTATCGAACAAATGTATGATTGAAAACATTTTAGCCATTACCATTCCATGTATTTTGAAAACAGTGAACTTAGGATCACACTATACAATGTCTCGTTCTTTTTTCAATATAAGTTGTTATTTGGCGATATATTTGGCACTTCGAACTATTACTAACAGGATATCTCGTTGGTTCATAATCGTGTTCTTTGTTTTAGTCATCAAGGCCAGTACCTTGCTGAAGCAGTAGTTTTATTTGATTGTAAATTACTAAAATTTAGGCCACTCCATTCACGAACATTTGTTTATACTTACCGTTTTTACTTACAGCCATATTCTGTACTTTTGCTTCCTTGTGGTTAAGTCTCATTACCGAATTGAGTCCCTGTGATTTTTTTTTAAACTTGATATCAAATATGTTGGGAATTCTGTTGTCATGAAACCTGATTCAATGGTAAGTCCAGAAAATTTATATTAATTTATCAAATTACATCTCGTTCTCCACAATTTCCCATGTTGCCTAGTCGTTATTTTTTCCATAGCTTAGGGAGATAGTTTGGTAGTGATAAGTAAAAGTGAAGCAAGCAAACAATAAAATGGTGTAAAAATGTGTTTCTTCAGCTACTGAGAACTGATATCCATATCAATCACAATATTTCAATGATTTATTTTGATTAAATAAAAGTTGTAAAAGTATTTACAGTTTCTCATAGGAGCATATAGTTTTTGTTTTTTTTCACAAAACTTTCAGTGACATAATTTTCCTATTTCCTTTATTATTATTATTATTAGTTTCGTCTTCATTTAACTTTTTGCTATTTGCTATTCTATCAAAAGTGTGATACTATTAACCCTTTTACTGTAGAAATCATCTATATTCACACAAAATTTCATTACTGCGGAAAGCAGTTTTTATACCAAACTATCTTTTATTGAGAAATGCCATGTTTGAAGCTATTTTATGTTGAGATATGTCAAGTATATTGATATATCTCACGTGACTTGCAGAAACCATCAATTCAGTTTTTTGGTAGATATCTAACACCATTATTGGAATAACCATGAAATGTAATTTCACGGATAAAGTGTTAAATAAACGTAGGCACCATGAAAAACGGAAGAGGTCAGCAGATTTTGGCTATAAGACTTTTATCGAGGGAGAGAAGAGTGATTTCTGTGTTATTTATAAGAATTGACAGAATCGTTAGAGTTTGGTAAAATGCTTAACTCTTAAATTCTGTGTTAAAATCCTGCACAGGTCAACTTAGCTTTTCTTCCAATGGGAATCAATAAAATAACGTATTAGTTAAATTGATTTAGTCAACTAAGCTTCTGCCACCAAATTACAGGTCTCGTACCATTATTAGAAACGATCATATGCTTCGTCATTTGTCTTTTGGCTGTATTCATGCTTTTTGTCGATGATTTCACTACTTTTAACTGGCTTATGTCTTCTATAATAGATTCGAATCAACTAAAACTTTGTAAGTGAAATTTAGTCGACGGAAACTGGGGGGAAGCCCATTGGAGAAACCGTTTCTGTTTTAAAACCGTCGTATAGTTCAAAACCGTCGCCTGTTCCTTGTTTACCCTCAACAGAATCCATTCCATTTCAATCAATTGGTCCAGATCTGTAGCCTGAAGATAATTTGTTCCCTTCTTCCCCTTGAGACATTTAAAACTATTTAAATTTTGAATATTTTAAGTGGCCAGATGGCTTGACGGTTTTGCATAGGACATCTCACAGCATTTGTTTAGACACTATTTGCTCTAAATTCAAATGCCAACGAGGTCAACCTCGTTTTTATGGGCGATAAAAATGTATCAATCTAGAGCAGTGGATTGGCAGAAATTTTTAAAATGCCTAATTTATTTCTTCTGGTTCTTTGCCTTCTATATTCAAATCAGTCCATGGACTACATATATGGGAGACCTAATGCATCGCTTAGTTTAACACACTAGCCAACACCGAAATGTTTTTAGCGGACACTATTCTGTTGAGTTTTAGGACCAGATGTGGGGGTAAATTTTTAATTTCCTGTCTTGGAGGTCCTGAGAAAGTGCCCTCTGCATTACCCTTTTTCTTGAATAAAAGGTAAAGAAATGCAACTGAAAGCAATTTTGCCTATTGCTCCCGTGAAAATCAAATAAACACATACCTATCAACTTCTGGTGTGAATTACATAGTAATTGTCACTTCTCATAATTTGTAG
>NC_068981.1:56698598-56701916 GCF_001194135.2 Octopus bimaculoides | reverse complement strand
TCATCAGCATCATCATCATCATCATCATCATCATCATCATCATCATCATCATCATCATCATCATCATCATCACCACCACCACTGTCACCAGCACCACCATCATCATCGTCGTCGGGTCGTCATCATCATCATCATTATCCTCATTACTACCAACATCATCTTCTTCACCCTCATATTCATCATCATTGATGCTTCAGGGTGCTAAACTGAACCAAAATTCTATTTTGACGATTATATATATGCCCTGTTTTTGCAGACTCAAGTCACGCTAAAAAAATCTTGCTTAACCACGTGTCTTCAAGGCAAGAAACTATTAGTAGCTCTTATTTTAAAACTGTGTACATTAAATGATATCTATTTCTCACTGGATGGAGTACTTTTTGTTGCTCTTACCTTCATAGAACAGTAAACTATATGTATACACACGCAAACACACACACACACACGCACACACATAAGTATATTATTTCCCATCTTTATTTAAATTTAGATATTGATAGAAATGTAGAAATATTGACAAGTTTATGTTTTATTACGAATATTTGAGGTTGACATGTACTTCTTTTTTTTTTTTTAATGACGTTATTGATACACCTAGGGTTACATCTAAACGTCTATACATAAACCAAGTTTTCAAACAAAGTAGAAATGTTTCCTACTTTCAATTCTTCTTTACGATCATTATTATACAGTGAAAAGCGGTATTGTGAATACGGTGCTGGCCAACCACCGTGAACAGTGTGTATCTTGCCATGAGTACTAAACTGTTTGAATATGCAATGTAAGCAATTAGGAATGTGTGCACAGATATATGGCTTTTATTTGGTATTTGCACAATTCATACATATGATCTATGCGTTTCTTGATGTCATTTTTATGTTAAGACAGTTTTCTGTAGTTCATGTCATCTGTTACGAGTACATGGACACACGAATCAATATGTGCGTATCACTAACCTATCACACACGTCTATTTATAGTAATTTGACATCCTTGTATTCTTCCCTCCACCTCAAATTTTACTACCAAGACTACTACTCACTTCAGTATCACCCCATCCTTACCTTTTCTTTACCCATACTTTAATGCAGCTCTGTCATATCATCCCTACTCACATATCTCACATTCTTTTACTCCTTACCTTCTCATCTCTTCTTCTCCCTCTCCACATCTCTCCCATCCTCCCATCACAATACCTTGACCATTAACTAACACTTCCTCTCTCATTTCCTTCACCATTTCTTCATTTTTTTCACTCTTTGTTTTTGTCTCTCTCTCCTTTTTTTCTTTTTTCTTTTTCACTCTTTCTTCATCTCATTTTCTCTTCCTGTTTTAGATTTGACTTTTCTCCTCTTTCTAATCATACACATTTCTCCTCCCTCCATCTATCCATAAATACTACCAATAAATTCTCAAATTTTCATTGACACCATTGGACGGGGCTGCTCTTCTTTGCGTCTCCTGCCGCGATGTGGGCTCATAAGATATCTCAGATAGAAACCTGTTCAGACGTTTCTTTAAAACTTCCACATCAACACTATGTTGTTATCTAAGGTTGCCTGGAAAGATGTTGAACAATTGTGGGCCCTTGAAACCCAGACTATTGCAGTACTATGTCCTTATTTTAGGTGGGGAAGACGGGATCTTTGGTATGAGGTTTTGTTTTCCATTTGTTTCTTTCGTTGTTCGCAAAAAAAATTCGTGGCACCTTGGGCAAGTGTCCTCTTCTGTAGCATCGGGTGGACCGAAGCCTTGTGGGTGGATTTGGTGGACGGAAACTGAAAGTAGCCCGTCCTATATATGTACATATAAATGTATGTGTGTATATGTTTGTGCGTCTATGTTTGTCCCACTACCATCGCAAGATGGTGTGTTTACGTCCCCGTAACTTAGTAGTTCGGCAAAGAGGCCGATAGAATAAGTACTAAGCTTACAAAGAATAAGTTCTGGGGTCGATTTGCTCGACTAAAGGTGGTGCTCCATCATGGCCGCACTCAAATGACTAAAACAAGTAAAAGAGTAAAAAAGAGTAAAGAGTATATATATATAGGTATATACACACACACGCACACACACACACACTCACACGCATAGACACACACACACATATATATACTATATATATATATATATATATATATGTTTTAACGAAGTCGCATCTTGTCCTAACCTTCGAAATGCGGTGTAGATAAAACAGGGGATAACTAATGAAGGGGTTGTTCTTTATGTTGCCTGTCTGGTTTCTCTATTTGTTTCTTTCGTTGTTCGAAAAAAAAGTTTTATTTTATGTCCTAGTTTTTCGTTTTGTTCACGTTTTTTTTATGTCCTGTACCCATATGCATGTATATATACATATATATGTAGGTATGTACATATATGTATGTATATATGCATTTATATTATATATATATATGTATATACATATGTATATATATACATACGTGTATATATATATAACTATATATATATATATATATATATATATATATATATATATACATATATATAAGGATTTACTTTTCGTAATGATAGAAAACCAAGGTTGTATACATTATAGAACAATTATAAATAGGTCTTACCGCTGTTTCCAGGATATTTATTATGTCCCTTCATTGGAGACGGTGTGAGAGGATGGTTAGGCAATAGTTAGTTTAAATAAGATAGGAAGTAGTCAGTGAACGTAGGGATATTGTATTTGTAAATCCATTGTTTAGGCACAATCGTATACATATAAGACTCCAATACCTTGTGAGTAAAATCCTATAGTCTTTAAGATTGGTAATTGCATTTGTGAATCCATTATTAAGATTCCAATACCCTATGAGCAAAATCCAACAGTCTTTGAAATTGGTCATTCCAAATACAGAGTTTATACACAGTTTATATGTATATATATACTTATGTATATATATTTATACGTATGTATATATATATGTATATTTGTAGGTATATATATATATATATATATATATACATATATATGTATGTATGTATGTATGTATGTATGTATGTATTACAAATCATTTGTCTTAACATCCCTATTGTATTCCTGTGAAACTTGGACCTGTTATGAAAGGCATTTTAAAATGTTAGAAAAATTCCACCAAAAATGCCTTCGTCATATTTTAAGAATTAAATGGAATTCTTTTACTCCAAACACAGATATCCTTGCATCTGCAGGCATCCCCTCAATTAAAGCCATGATTTTGAGGAACCAATTGAGATGGTGTGGCCATATTGTTCGAATGGCAGATGAACGCATGCCGAAACAGCTGTTTTATGGTGAGCTTGCAGAGGGGAAACGTTATCGGCATAAACC
>NC_068981.1:56697332-56698326 GCF_001194135.2 Octopus bimaculoides | reverse complement strand
GACTGAGAAGGTGAATGACAAGGACCTTTTTGTGTGCACAGTCTGTGACAGACCATGTCTGTCCTTGGCTGGCCTCAAATTTCACCTGCGAACCCATGGAAAACAAACCTCACCCAGCTATTCTGATTATATGTCTGTACACACGTTTGAATGTGGTGTGTGCCAGAGGGTTTGCAAATCCAATGGGGGTCTTAAAAGACATGTTAGGATCCACAATGAGCAGAACTTACTTGCAGGTATTGGTAGTGCAAATCAGAGGTGCAATCTGTGTGGGTGTTTTTTCAAAACACTGTCTGGTTTAAAAAGCCACATCAGACGCCATGAAAGGGCTAAGGTGTAGGTGCAGGAGGTGGTCAAACTCTGTTTAAGGAGTAGACAACCACCATGTATTATAAATACATATATATACGTATGTATAGTGAGAATTTACAAAAAAACATAAAACAAAAGACGAATACCGTTATGTAAACAACAAACAGATGTAGTATTTTAACGCTTAGGAATTGAGAAAGTCTTTTACGTTTCAAGCCTACGTTCTTCGACAGTAAGACACGCAGAAATAAACAGGGAGAGAAAATAGAAAAAGTTTTAGTGGCTAGCGTTCTAAAATGTAATAGACTATATAGAGCTTGCCTACCACTAGATTTACTCTGTGTTATCCACTAGTAGTATTATACGTACTTCCGGGTTTGTGTCGTGTGTGAATAGGTAATTGAAGTAATTGGAGCCAACAAGGAGATGTAACTTTCTCCATTCTTTAATTCAGTACCGTACTCTAATGTAAAAAGCAACTTCGACCGGTTTCCTGGTCTCTGTCAGTATTAGTTATGGTATATTCTGTGAAGAACGTATCAGAGTATAGTATAGAGCTCGTCCACCTTCAGATTTACCCTTTGCTATCCAATAGTAGTATTGTATGTATGTGTGTATGTGTATATGCATATATTTGTGTGTGTGTATGTAAATGTATATGACTATATATATATATATATAT
>NC_068981.1:56695467-56696017 GCF_001194135.2 Octopus bimaculoides | reverse complement strand
TATACAAGGTGTTCGGGCTAAATTTAACGATTTTTATTCTTGCTTTTTCATGAACAGCTTCATGTATTGGTGAACAGTCAATGGCATCGGAGATGAATGTTGTAGTTGAGAAAAAGTTAGCTGACATGGAGGACTAGCAACCAGCTGAGTATTTGAAAAGAGTTACCTGTTTCATGATGATTCGCGCCGGGTATGAAAATGCCGACATCATGACTGCTGCTCAATGCTCTGAGAACACTGTAAAAGGTGTAAGACGTAACATGGACAACTGCAATGGAGACTACAGAGCCTGACCAGTCGGGATTCATTCCGATACCTTTGAACTAGGTCTTAGGTACAATTCACACATCTATGTGGAGCTGTTGGAGACTGTGATAAAAAAAAAAAACTGACTAGAGAGGGTTGCTGTTAAGAAGGCCCTATGTGTGGCACCACGATTTGGCTCCGCGCCATATACTTCGGACAGAGTCTGAAGTGGTTGCCGGAGAATTTCTACGACATCACTGGAATTTCTGGTCCACTAATTTTCTCGATTGTTATCCCTTGTATA
>NC_068981.1:56690386-56694735 GCF_001194135.2 Octopus bimaculoides | reverse complement strand
ATATATATATATATATAGGCGCACGCGTGGCTGTTTGCTTCCCAACCATATGGTTCCGGTTTCAGTCCCACTGCGTGGTACCTTGGGCAACTCTAGTACACGCACTCACACAGTCACGGACTAACAATCACAAACATATGCATACATATAAAGGTGTGCTTGTGTGTGTGTCTGTATATATATTTATTTATTTATTTATTTATTTATGTGTTTCAGCCAAGTGGCTGCGGTCATGCTGGTGCACCACCGTGTATATATATATACACACACATATACATATGTATTATATGTGTGTGTGTATACTTTCACACACTTAGACACGCATGCATACATTCACACCATACACTTACATACACGTACATACAGACAGGCATGCATACACACACATACAGATACAGATAGCTATAGATAAATAGAGAGAGAGAGAAAGAGATGAATATGTACGCATGTGTTTATGTTAGCGTATGTGTATACATACGTATAAAAGTCAGTAGATACAAAAACTTAGAAGTAGGAAGGCATATATTATGGAACGCAGTACCCCAAGAATAGATTTGATAACATTGCACTAATGAGACTGCAGTTATCAGCAGCAAGATATGCAAAATAGTGCAGTATATACCCGCCAAGACAAACAATGGCTGAAATTTGTTAATTGTGAAACAGAATAACTAACTCGGTTATCTTTAGTTAATTACACATTCATTAAAGAACGTATTCTTTCTTTATTTCATAACTCATCTTTCATAAGATTTGTCTTTCTGTGCACGCACATCGCATATTTTCCATTTCATATTTAAGAAAAGAAAAAAGAAAAAAGAAAATATATATATATATAAATGATAAAAAGAACATCGACTAAAACAAACACAAAAGCCAGAAGACATGTTTGAAAAAAAAAACAACAACAAATAAAAACCGTAAAAATACATAATCATAATGTGGCATCACAATGTATAACAAACAAGAAATATGAAGACGACAACGAAGACGGCAATACAACTCACACCACCATCACCACCATCTCCAACAACAGCAATAACAAAATCATCATTATCATCTGCATCAACGACCACCGTAGTTGTAGCACTGGCACTATGTTATGTTTCCAAAAGTGGTTAGCTGCAATATGAATTGTGTTCACAATTTTGATCTGCTCATTAGTGGGTATTTTAATATTCGCCAATAATTAGTTAAACGGAAACAAAATATGATAAATAAATAGAGATAATTATTACTACTCAATTATCTCAGTTGTAATGACATAACTTTAAGGAATGTATGCATGTGTATGTGTGTATATGTATGTATGTATGTATGTATGTATGAGTCAGCAATGCGTGTGTCTGTGTTTGCGTTTACCTTTAATATGTTGGTTCTCTTTTGTTTTTGTTTTGTTTTTCTTGCTGAAATCTCAACGTTTTACCGTTTATCATGCAAATGTAAAATATACACGCTAAATAATGGAACTGAGAAATTAAGACAACAGGACAACAATTGGAATGACTTCCTTAGGAATTAACTGCGAAGAGGAATATTCGTTTCATTGTATCTCATAGAATGTTTTTCTCACTGATCCTTTTGTTAATATCTCTTAGGTCGCTACAGAAAGCTGAGAAACTAGAGCATTGGACTGGACGCAGCTGTTTATCTTTTTCGCTTCTGTGTTGAAGTTCAAATTCTGCTGGGGTTGATTCTACCCTACAACATCCTCGGGATTCCTCTTTTGATTATAGTATTTTCCACCGTAAATCTGCCAGCCTCGCCATTTCACTCTTCCTCCGTATATAAGCATGTTCTCCAAAATTTAAGGCCATGTGCCTATAGTAGAAATGCAAAGCACTATTCTTTGTATCTCAGTTCCTCTCTTTGAGGAATAGACACATTTTAAAAACAGACTTCATGCCTGTAACTGTGTGCATCTGAATTCGCGCGTGTAAATATAATTATGGCGGAAACTTTTAAGTAGAATGTTTTTTCTATCCTGAGTTCAAATCCCACCGGTGTCTACTTAACAGTTTATCCACCAGGGTACGATAAAAATAAGCAGCAGCAACAGTCAAGTACTTGTGTTAATTTGATTAACTGTACCCTGCACCAAATGTTGTGGTCTTGTGCCAATGTTAGAATTTGTTGTTGCTATAAAGAATTATTGTTGTAGCTGCTTTTGTTTGTTGAAGATATTGATGGTAAAATATAAAGTAAAACATTCAAAATGAAAATATATATATATGATAAAAAATATTAACCTATTGGGAAATCAAAACAAAAAAAATTCACAGACGAAATAGAATACAAGAGGATTAAGAAAGTGTGTATGTGTGTGTGTGTGCGCGCGTCAGAATAGACTAAAACAAAGTGATATATGGAAATGAGAGGGTTAAGGAGAATATTACATTGAAATAAGGTGGGGGTTTTAAAATAAACTAAGTAACTTTAACGATTCTACGACAGAAAAGTCTGTCAAAGAAAAAGTAAAACGAGAAAAAAAAAAGAAAAAAAGGAAAACGAACATTGCTGGAAAACAGAAGAAATATATAAGAGAATATTGTAGTGGCGAGTCAGATTCACTTAGAGACAAGTATCGATAGAGAACAAATCGGCTAAAGATTTTGAACCAAGATTTCCGTTGTTAGCTATAAATAGTACAGTTATGTGCAAGGGGTAGCAAATTATGTAAAGAAACCTAAAATAACACAGCATTGAGTTGTATACCATTATGTTCCGAGTGCCGATGTCGGGAGGTTTTGAACTCGGAACCTAAAGGGATACAACTCAATATGGAGGCTCACTAAAACTGATTACCTGTCGCTTCTGTGAGAAATTATTGTTAGCGCTGTCGAATGAAGTGGAAATTAGCTTGAGTACCGGAAAAATATTATCCCTTTCATGTCACGTATCTTCAAGTTCTGAGTTTAAGTACCGCCATCTCTATTTTTAATAAATCGATAAAATAAAGAATTTGTAGAAACTAAAGGTTCAAAATAACTATAGGCAACAACATTGCAATCACTAAATTTGTATAAAAAATTGATACATATAGCTGACAACATGATGATAATAGCCAATCGAGGTAGATAGATTCCCGTCTGGTATTATTTTTGACATTTCCAATGGAAAGTTATTGTCCACTAATTTTACAGTTATTAAAATGTATTGTCATTAAAATAAGACTATGTTGCTAAACAATAGATAAGATAGAAAGTCATTCCAAATTCAGAATATAAGTAATTTTTGTTTTAATGAAATTTTACACAGTTGATTTATATATTTTACTTTTGTCTGAAATCTATATACGAGGGGGTGCTGAAAAGTTGATAGCTTTGGGTAAAAGAAAATACAGGAGGATCAGTTATTTATGATTTTATCCAACATAATCCCCTCTCAGATTCACACACTAATTGCCGCAGTCCTTCAATTTTACTAAGCCCTGTAACAGAACTCGGAAAGTTGGGTCTCCGACCTTCCGTTTCGCGATACTTTTAAAACCAGGAACTTTTCAGCAACTCCTCGTGTTTACATAAATAATAGAACAGACGTATTGTTTGCACTTTTGGTAAAATACTTTTACCTTCAGATATGTCAGAGTCTGATAATCCCTGATAAGAATTCAGTTGTCATTCGACAAACTGAAAACAGCAATCAAAACTCAAGTCACACCCTTAAATAAAATAGAATTCCTTATATAGAAACAACCGGATTGTTATGATTAGAAAACTTTTTAATATGTTTTTTCAACTACGACTGACCTGGGACTAAACGACAACATCAAAGTTAAATTTGAACCAACGAGAGAAAAGTAAGCACGTGACCGATTATATATAACAGTCAAATTTAGTATAAATCGTATGATATCGACGTAGAAAAGATATTTTGGAAAAAATGTAGACCGTTACATACATACATACAAACATACATACATACATACATACATACATACATAGTTTCCGTTTAACGAATTCCGTTCACAATATACATAAGAAAAATGTCTGTCTGTAGAAAATATTGTTTGTCCTTATAGTAATTGAAAAGAAGTGACTTAATCTTTTCAGCGAGGAAAAACTATTTCAACAATAATTATAAGTTTAAAATTATTTTAATATTAGTGATTATATTATAATCTCTTGAGATAACACTTGTATGGTGATATCTCGGGGGAGTCCAATATAATCACTACACTTGTGCAAATATCATTTCATCCGTAATTTTATTACCTATTTTACTTAATTTGCGTTCTTCTTTCTATGTATCTCTCTCAATTCAAATGCGCTCAAACTTAGTGTGATATTGTGCTTGCTGATGTACATACATGTATATGTATATATATATATATATATATATATATATAT
>NC_068981.1:56688676-56690317 GCF_001194135.2 Octopus bimaculoides | reverse complement strand
CACACATATATATATATTTTTTACATATATATAGATATATACCCATATATATATATATACATACATGTATACTTACATACAGTGTATATTTGAACACATAAGAGAGATGTCCATAATAGGACATCTAACCCGCTAGAAGGAGCAGTCAAACTCCAAACCACAATTAGGGATAATTTCGAAAGGGAATGAAAAATAAAGAACATTTGCCATCTATTTCCTGAACCATAGTTTCAAGCTATTTTCAACAAAATAAGATAATTTGCTAGGCCAGCTATCATCAGCAGGAAAGCCAAGATTAATATATAAACACGAGGCAATACATAGAACATGCCACGAAATTATCCCTAATTGTGGTTTGGCGTTTGACTGCTCCTTCAAGCGAGTTAGATGTCCTATTATGGATATCTCTCTTATGTGTTTATATGTACACTGTATGTATGTATATATGTATGTATATATATGGATATATGTATGTATATATATATATATATATATATATATATGGATACATATGTACATATATGTAAATATATATATGTAAATACTGTTAGTAGTGGTAGTCGCAATGGCAATGTTATAGCATGGAACCAGTTGTAGTCGTTGTAGAGACTGTGCTGGTGATGGATAGGTAGTGACAGTAATTCTAGGGAATTTTGGAGTAGTGTAAGTAATTGTATTAGCAGTAGTTGTGGTAACAATGGTTGTAGTAGCAGTGTTTGTAGTAGCTGTGGCTGTAGTGGAAGTGATGGCAATAATATGAAGGTAATTCGTTTCAAATTTTAATACAAAGCCAGCACTAATGGGAAAGTAGGGAAGTTGATTGCATCAACCCCAGTGCCCAACTTGTACTTATTTTATCGATGACGAAATTTTGAAAGGGAAAGTCAAGATGGACAAAGTACCGCTAAGTATATTTCTCGGCGCGGTAACGATTCTTACAGCTTCAAAAGACTGAACGCAGAAATGTGGTAAAAGAAAAGAAAGAACTTTGTTTTTTCAACCACATAGCCTCTAGTTCGATTTTACTGTGCGGCACTTTAAGCAAAATGTCTTCTATTATACTCTAGTGCCATCTTATCAAACAGATCATTTTAAAAATCTTAGTTGGTATATTTAATCCATCACTCGGTTCAATAACGCCACCTAACCCTTTGTGGTATTTAAAAACAGTACGTTCTGTTGTAGTCATTTGGTGCAGGTCACGGTTTAAATAACTTCCTCCTTTCTTCCGATAAACCTCCAAGACCCTAAATAAGGGTTCTAAGTCATTGAAAACAAAAGTAACAACAAAGAACAAAAACTGGGTATTTGTTACACGAGAACTGGTTGTCTAAAAACAATACACCGTAATAATGACCTATTTCACATAACATCTCCTTTCATCACCGTTGAGCATCATAACTCCAAACTACACTTTTTCACAGAAACACACTTCATCAACACACAACAAGCCTTAGACAGTGCATTTATGTGTTCACTCAATCTGAAAGAGAATAGCAACCAAATATTCGTAAAACCATTTTAAACAAGGTAAAAACTGATATTTCTCCAAGAGTGATGTGGGGTACAGCATAGCAATGCTATCTACGTTTCAACGGGTTAGAAGATACAGTTTACAAAAAAAAAAAAAAAAAAAAAAAA
>NC_068981.1:56682747-56688273 GCF_001194135.2 Octopus bimaculoides | reverse complement strand
ATATATATATATATGTATGTATGTATATATATGTATGTGTGTGTGTGTGTGTGAGACGTACACGCACACACACGCACACACGCACACACACGCACACAGCACACACATTTATACGTAGATTTATTTACATTTCATCAACGCAGCTTCTGGTTTTATCCACACACTTATGTATACAGGATGTTGTTTCCATTTTCGCCCTGTATAGTCTCCAATTTGGCTTCCCCGGGGACTTTGACTGGCATGGTTCTGGACAGCTTCTTGACAACTAAAGCCAATATATTAACGTTAGTAGCAATGGTGGTGAAGAAGCCGGTCAGTTAAAGTCTTTAGGGGAAATGTACAGGAGACAATAATCTTTTATAGGGTGAAAACGAGAACATCCTTTATGCATGCATGCATGCGTGTGTGTGTGTGTGTGTGTGTCTGCATGTAAAACACAGAAGCAGTGGCGATGAAATGTATGTATGTATGTATGTATGTATGTATGTATGTCATTATTCAGTTTTATTTCAAGATTTCTTGCCAAGAGAGAAAGAGCCGGTTTCTAACCTAGGTCCAAGGCTCCTTCACTGGAAGTTCAACATCAATAACAGGGTATTTTTCTTTGTATGTATGTGAGAGAGCAGTGCATGCCATCAAAATGACACTGGGGCAAAACATGCGACACCCAGTATACCCATCATGACTACCCGTCATATAAGGGTGAGCCAGGCACATGCATCCCAACCATATGTACGCTACATGGTGATCTCGTATCAAAATAAACAGTGCATATATGTATGTATTAAAGTATAGGGTAAAAAATCAGATATTAATTAATATCGATTTATTACCAGGAAGCTAGCACATTTAAAGAATCAGAGAGATTCAGAAAAAATATCTGAGATCTTAGGGGATTAAAGTATATGTTTATATATAACGATGACCACTAAAGTGGACATTTAATATGCTAGAAGAACATGTGATCTTCTTCTAGCACATTAAATGTCCACTTTAGTGGTCATCGTTATATATATATATATATGTATGTATGTATGTATGTATGTATGTATGTATGTATGTATCCATGCATGTAGATTTGTATGTTTTGTTTTATGTATGTATTCTCGTGCATATACTTGCATATCGAGACATGTTCATATATATTTAAATGATAAACTTTTGGAAAGTTTTACAGATTTTAACAGTTCCATCGATAGATTGGATCTGTAGGCTTCGAATTAACTTTCTTCTTTCTGGTTTTGAGAAAGCCTAATTTCTCAAGCTTGGCATTTAGGCCAGGGCACAATAATTACAGGTATAAACCTGAACTTGTCATCTAGAGAGAATAACTCCAGATTTCTCAATAGTTCAGTGTAGGTATTCTCTTTTTCACTGATCTTCATTCAGCTTTATGTTAACATCCGCTGGGCAGCTAATTTCCACAACTGCACAAAGTCTTTCTTCTCTATTCCGAATCATTAAATCAGGTCTATTTTGCTTACATTTTATTGAGGTTTTCACTGGGACATTCCATCATTACTCCTTTTTATGAGTGGCTAAGTCTTCTACCATACTGTGGGTTCTTGTTTCTTTGTCTTCGGAGTTATACTTCCGACGTATTTCATTATAGAGTGTCCTAGCTACAACATTATGTCTCATCGGTAGACAATACCGTGATGACATTTTCGGACAGCTGTTTATGATGTGGTTGATGTCTTCGGTGTTAACTTCACAAAGTCTGCATAGGTTGTCACATTTTACTGCTTTACCTGCATCACTGTCCCTTTTGTGTATCAGGTATTTGGTTTATAGTCCCTGTTCCTGGATTGCAAACACATACCCTTCAAAGTGGAAGGTAGTAATCCGGCTATTGGTCCATGATGGACTGCTTTGATGATCAATGTTACTATCATTTCGGAGCTTTCTACTAACATATCTATGCATAGTCTTCTGCTCATATATGCTCACCCTTTCATCTGATGATACGCTGCATGTATGTATGTATGTATGTATGTATATATGTATGTATGTATGTATGTATGTATGTATATATGTATGTATGTATGTATGTATGTTTGTATGTATGTATGTATGTATGTATGTATGTATGTATGATTATATGTATGTATGTATCTATGTACGTTTTTTCTTTGAGTTTAATTTAAGTTCTTAAGAGAGTTCAAACTTTTCGAGTTAAGAGAATTCCTGTTGTTAGTAAATATGTGTTTGAGTTGGTGTGTTGGTTGTATTGCTGTGTTGACTGAACTGTCGATGCTCATATCCAAGTGTGCGCATTTATTCATCTACAGAATCTGGTTGGAGAATCTCTGGAATATCTTACAAATCTTCACTGTACTACAAATAGATTGGATTTGGAAAATCCGCGTCAGTTTATTTTGTTCTTTCTTCGAAAACCTAGTAATTCTGAGTTTTTGTGTAAATATGTAGATACATAGCCTACTGCACCTATGATGATAGGTACACATGAAAATTTATAGTCTGAGGGCAAGAGCTGTAATTTCCGTGTTAATTTACGATAAATGTTCTCTTTTTCTTGGACTTTTGATGATACATTCACATCCGCTGGGCGGTTGACCTATACAACGGTGCATGACTTTTCTCCCTGCCCACTGGAGCCGTATCTTGTCTGTTATGCTTGCATCAAAATGATGTTTTTATTTGAGTGTTCCACCAGTATTCCCTATTTTTTAAAGGTGTGAATACATGCTGGTTCTGACATACCTTTGATGTATATGTCAAAGCAATCCCTCTCATCAATAGTCTTTACAACTGTTCCCTCGGAGGCAGGTAATATCTCGTAGACATCTTGGAGTAGCTGTTGATGATGTGGATGATATCTTCCACACTGATATAGCAGAACCGGCATTTTTCTTTGATAACATGAAGGATTTGGTGCTATCTTTGTCGCTTTTGTTTATCAGGTATTCAATAGCTATCTCCTGTTCCTGGATAGCGAAAGCATATTCTTCCTGTCAATGCCGTTGTTATCCTCTTGCTTACGGGTTGTGTACACGTGCATTGGTTTGTGCTGGTATGATGCCTCTCTCTCCTCCTAGTTTCTGTTTAGGCATGCCAGTCTAGTCTCCTTTGGGTCGCATGAGACAGTCATATTCTCGAAATTCCTGCCCAGTAGTTCTTCTCCAACTCTGAAAATGTTGTTCACATTTTTGAGTATGCATGGAATGTATCCATTTCTTTCTTTACTAATCAGAAGGAGTTATCTGAGTGATACAAATGCAGCATTCAGAAGCTGTTTGAACTGACCTTATACCTCTATCGCCAACACTTCGTCTCACATAGACCCTATCAGTGACGCTGTGGATGTGCAAGTTGCCAGTGGTGGTTAGTACCTTTCTAGTTTTGATGTTCAGGCTTCGGATCTCGTCAAGTGTCCAATCCAATATCCCAAATGTGGGCACTACAACCAGCGCTGCAAAAGCATTTTTAAATGTTTTTTCTTAGAGTTTAATTTAAGTTCTTGAGAGAGTTCAAGCCAGTCGCTAACAAAGCAACAAAACTTTTTGAGTTAAGAAAGTTTCCGGTGTTTATAAATATGTGGTTTAGTTGGTGTATTGGTTGAACCGTCGATGCGCACACCCAAATGTGTGTATCTATTTGCATGAGAATCTCCTCGTTATACTCAAATACTATACTTTCACGCCATAATACAACATCACCTCATTAACATAATAATAAATGGATCCAGGGCTTACTGTATATAGGGAAAAGATCAGATGATTGCAGTTGGCATGCCTTTGATTAGAGGTGTGTTCTATCAGGAGTAACCTGGAACTAAACATCAACAATCCTGATCAACAAATTCATCATATTACCATATTAACGCTTTACATAAACGACAACACAAGGTGTATACCCCAATATAAAATTATTACATTAATACATATGTACTTAATACTATAATTTTCGGTTTCTATCAATAACTATTGGAGCATATGCTGATGTGACTAAATACCGCAGTACGAATCACGTGAAGCTGTGTTTCGCAAAATCAGAAAAGGCGTGCCTAATCAAGACATTACTGCTAGAAGCTATCAAAAGCACTGTCAAAATACGTGAATCATTTACGAAAATTTAGCCTGTAAGAAGATCTGTTTATGCAATAGCATCCACGACTACTTCCCTGGGTGCGTGTACCTATGCTTATGTACATGCATACTTATACATGCATACCTTTATACATACATACGTACATACATACAGCCATACCTACATATATACAAGACTAATCCATTATGCGTTCTAAATTCCAATAAAAGAGTCTTGTTTCTAGGCTAGAAACCAGTTCTTTTACCATTGGTAAGAAATTCGAAGAATAAAACCAGGAAAGCATGTACATTAATATGAAAATTTGTACATATATACATACACTCATACATGCATGCATACATACACTCATACATACATACATACATACATACATACATACATACACACACACATACATACATACATATATACATACATACGTACTACGTATGTACATACATACATACATAACTACGTACGTTACATACATACATACATACATACATATATACATACATACATACACACCCACATACATACATACATATATACATACATACGTACTACGTATGTACATACATACATACATAACTACGTACGTTACATACATTCATTCATACATACATACATACATACATACATACATACATACATACATACATACATACGTACGTACGTATGTACATACATACATACATACATAAGTACGTACGTTACATACATAAGTACGTACGTTACATACATGCATACATACATACATGCATACATACATACATACATACATGCATGCATACATACATACATACATACATGGCATGAGAAACAGTCTTATAGTCAGATGTACAAAGAGAAACATCGCAATTCAAAAAGCACTCAGACAATTTTAGGAGCGACATCAACAACATGTCGACAACGATGTCGGCAAGGTTAAGGGCAACAGCAGCAGTGGCAGCTACAACAGCAGCAGCGAGATTAAACAGCATCAGAAGTAACAGATGTAGTTGGAGCAATAACACCAACTACAGCAAACAACCACAACGGCAGAAGCAGCAGCAGCAGCAGCAGCAGCTACAGCAACAATACCAACAGCAGCAGAAATGACAACACTGGGAAGACGCCGTTGCCAATAGTTAAAGAAATCTCTAGACATTACAACTGTGCTGTCCATTCGGGTGGTTAGATGGGAGAGGTTGAACTTATCACAAAATAAAGCCGTGCAACAATCTCGTGTGAGTGTTTGCATTTATGAACATAGATATAAGATTAGCTATGTGTGTACATGTAATGCGTATGTGTGTGAACGTGCGTGTGTATGTGAGTGCAGTATATATTCACTTTTATGTTTATGTATATATTTATATTTATGTATGCGTATATATATGTAAGTATGTATGTGTATACTTCCATATACACATATACACATATACATACATATATATATATATATATATATATATATATATATATATATATATA
>NC_068981.1:56680804-56681815 GCF_001194135.2 Octopus bimaculoides | reverse complement strand
ATATATATATATATATATATATATATATATATATACATATGTAGGCACAGACACACGCATGCACACACAAACACACGTTCTCGCACACAAGCACATGCACACCCACACACACACGTTCAGACACACACATCAAGCATTGCTCAGGATAAAGAGTTAGGAAGAGGTGGCAGGCAGTAACATCAACGACAAGGCAAGTAATCTTGATGACGACAGAAATGGAAAAAGAAGAAAAAAAAAATAGATATTAATGATGTGTGACCCTTGGACCTAACAAAATTTCAAGGAAAGTAAGGATGAGAATATATTTGTGATTCTGACCATAGGTTAAATGGGGTGTCTACTAAATGATTGCATTGTAGGGAAAAATGGAAAGTGTATGGAAGCATTTTGTATCTTCAGGGAGAACATCGGGTATTTTAGATTAAATCAGAGAAAACTAAGGAAATGTTTGATAACGGAAAAGTGTGCTAACATGAAGAGTGTGTAGGGGATTGGCCGCGGCTAAATTAAAGCATAAAAAAGGTAAAGGTTGAGTATGTTGAAGAACGTAAGTTTTGGAATTAGCCATTTATGTTCACCAAGGTCAAAAATGAAGCATGGATAAAGACAAAAATAGATAGATAGATAGATAGATAGATAGATAGATAGATAGATAGATAGATAGATAGATACATACATACATACATACATACATACATACATACATTCATACATACATACTTGTCAAAGATATATATATATATATATATATATATATATATGCCTGTATATTAGAAAGATAGTTGGATAACTAGATAAATATAGACATACAGACAGACCGACTGAGATAGATAAATAAATAGACAGGGAGTCAGATATATAGACAGACAGACAGATAGACAGATAGATAGATAGATAGATAGATAGATAGATAGATAGATAAATAGATAGATAGATAGATAGATAAATAGATAGATACACAAAGAAGCGAACAGATGCGGAGAGAGATAAGTTGATATATTAGATAAATAT
>NC_068981.1:56675625-56680253 GCF_001194135.2 Octopus bimaculoides | reverse complement strand
TACACATACTCACACACTCATATACATACATACATACATACATACATACATATACACGTACTCACACATGCATACGTATATATACTTATATACACATACATATATAAATATATGTATATATACATATATGCATGTATTTGCTCACACATACATATATGAACAAATATATATATATGCATGTATGTATGTATGTACGTATGTGGGTCTGTGTATGTGCATATATACTTGTAGACATACACACATATTCGTCCCACTTTCTTTTTGTCTTTCACTTAACTCTTCTCTCGTTCTCTGAATACATATATATACATATTATGTGTGTGTGTGTGTGTGTGCGTGTGTGTGTGTGTGTGTACCTATGTATGTATACAAAGAGTCAAAGAGTAGGAGAACAGATTTTATGATGGTGGAGTGGGGAATGACATAGAGTGAAAGAATGAGAGAAGGAGGTGACCACATATGCACAAGTAAGTTTTATAAGCAAAACGATAGGAAAAGAAGAAAAAAAACGGAAAAAAGTTTTATACATATTCCCTGACGGCGAAACTGTACATTAGAACGAAAGGGAATTAACAGTTTCTAATATAAAAGAGATTGAGGGGAAAAAGCTATATAGAAATAATAACAACAATAATAATGGCAATAATAACAACTTAATTTTATGTTCCGCTATTCTGATTTTGATGAAATTAGTCTTCCAACAGGTCTATGTCGAGCAGTTTCCCAACAGGCATAATTCTCAATGTAGAAATTTAGCTAGGATACACATCTGAAAGCTTGTATATTGCGGGGATTTTGATTTGTTAGTCTTTTTCTTTGCTTGTTTGTTTTTTTTTTTTTATGTTGTTGCAGGCCTAAATAAAGCTTTATAAATTAGTGTATGTTTCTATGTACTTATGTGTATCTTTGTGTATGCGTGTGTGTTTTATATGATGTATGGATACACATGTTCTGTAGTCTGGTAAAAATTAAAAAAAATATGTTCTCTCACATCTTTTATGAACAGATATTTGTGTGCCTTTATGAAATTCGAACAAAAAAAAAAATGGAAAAAATGGGGGGAAAACTCTTCTCCAAGAATATATGCCATTCCAAACGATTGCTAATTATTATCACACAAAATAGGGGACTGGAGTAGCAGGGACTGACTGCAGAGCAGGGAACTAGATACGATGCCACAAGACATTTAATTATGCGTTTTTTACGTTGTGAATGCAAGTCTTATCGTGATTCATTTTGTCATTCATATGTTCAATAGAGTAAATAACTGTAATGTACCGGGGTTGTACCAAACTTGCAAAATTGATATCACAAAAGACCACATTACGTACCCGTTTTCAACATCTAATCAATAGGTGTAAAAGATAAACATGGTGTAGTCTAATGAATGGGTGAAAACCTTTGTATGCTGTCCTTCGAAGTAATGATGGAACACTGATAAAATACACTCATACATAGAAGCAGTCATAGCTGTGCAGTAAGAAATTCCCAGCTACATGGTTTCAGGTTCATTCCTACTGTGTGACACCTTAGGTAAGTGCCTTCTACTATAATCCCGGCCCGACCAACGCCTTGTGAATGGATTTCGTAGACAGAAACTGATAGAAGCCCTTCGTGTGTATATATATACATATATGTGTAAGTGAGTGTGTGTGTGTGTGTGTGTGTGTATGTGTGTGTGTGTGTGTGTATGTGTGTGTGTGTGTGTGTGTGTGTGGTGTGTGTGTGTGTCAGTGTGCTTTTGTGTGTCAGTGTGCTTTTGTGAACCACCCCTGCCTCACCGCTTGACAGCTGGTGTTGGTTTATTTACGTCCTCGTAACTTAGCGGCTTAGTTGCTTGGAAAAAGTTCCTATAGAGTAGGTACCAGACGTAAAAAAAACATGCCGATTTCAACGACTAAAACCCTTCCATGCGGTACCACAGCATGGTCGCAGTCCAATGACTGAAACAAGTAAAAGAAAAAGATAAAATACGTATCAATGAAGGAAATCCGAGCTCATTGACTCTGGATAGCTTATACATAGTCACTCGATTTGCTACACTTAGCAACCAAAATCTATATCAAACGAAGCCCTATCGTTTTAAAGCAAAAGAACAGACTACAGTGCAAAGTGTACTGTACTAGAAAGAAAAAAAAGCAGTGGTCTGTTCAGTAAAATATGAACGAGGTTAAACACCACCACCACCACTACTATCACAATTGCTGCTGCTGTCACTACCACTACCGTTACTGCTACTAGTGATGCTGCTGTGGATTAAAAGAAACCTATGGTATCATCATTTTGCTTATCGCTGTGTTGTATTGAGGATCTAATGATCTTATAGATGAATACGAAGGTTTTAAATACGTGTGAGAAATTAAATTAATGAGATGATACGACTTGCTGTAGTGTTGGTCTTCGAGTGAAAGGGACATTGGTTTTTACCCCATCAGTGTTGTCGAGTTGAAGCCATGTCGAAGACAAACTTTTATAATCTCAGTTCATTAGTAGAATGTTTTATTACAGCTCATCAGTGTTAGCAGAGCAGCCACCACAATTAAACGAATATCCGTCAATTTGTTGTGTTGAGCTCAATCGATGCCGATTATATAATTTGGGCATCAATAGGCTTCTTCTTACAAGTTTGCAAGAGATGCAATTGCTTTCTCTGTTTCCGAATAGATTACGTAACTATGTAAAAATATGTAAAGTACATTCTTTGTGCAACAATCTTTTATACTTTTTGTATGAATTGCTTACAAGAATTGATATGACTTAAAGGAATTATGTACTTAAATGAAACGGACTTTTGTGAAAATCATTCAACCGCTGTTTTAAGTGAGGCTGACTTGTCAGTAGTGGATAGAGATGTTATAGAGAAGATTAGGATTGAATATTACGAGAGGTTTGGGTAAACGAAATCTTTATTATGATATTATAACAACTGCAGGAGCATCATCACTTGACCGTTTATATTTCACAGAAAGCAATCAGTCAGTTTGCAATACAACACTAAATTACATTTTTATGAATGAAGCTTTGTATAGGAATAGTATTTAAAGGAAAATGCGTATGCCGGCATATTTTTTCGTTATCTCATTTCATCTATAATGCCGTTTAGAAATAATTTCGGAGGAAAAAGGGCCCGCATATCTTGAGAGACTATGGATCTGCATTTCTTTCCAAAGAGCAGACTTTCTAAGGCATTTTTGCTTGTGAAAGTCACACCAATGATACTGTTCAAAGGAAAGGCTTGGACATGTCAAAAAACAAAGAGCCGGAACAGAAATTTCAGGGCATGTTATCCGACACACTAACAATTCCAACAAGACATCGTAGTGGGCTGACATTTGCTTTGACAAAGTTTGAAATTATTGCAATCAGTTAGAACAAATACCCGCAAGACGCAATAACAACTCTATTAATTCGGGGAGACAAATTGAGGAAATGATATTTTTACAACTGACTATAGAAAACAGATGAATAGAGGATTTTTGGAAGAAACTTACGTGACTGGAGAGTGATTTCATAAACACAGGTTAACTAGAATATTGTATACAGGGTACTTTTAATATTTTGGTGAAATAAAGTGTCTGAAACCGCAACGTGTTTTTCTTTCCTTCTCTCAAGCTTGTAAAGCTATTGGGAATGGTATGAAATTCATGGAGAAGAATAAAGTAAAATTATACTACTAAACTAAAGGTATTTAGTTTCAGTCCTCTCGGATCTGAATTCAAATCCCGTTGCCTTATAATTTTTAAATGCCAGTAATATATCTCTCCCTAACAAACATCGGCGTCTTTGCATTAACCTATGTCATATTTCTGACTGAAAAGTTTCAGAGTCAAATATTGAAGAAAACATTGCAAGTGAGAGAGGTAAACCATCTCATCTAACTGATTTTGATGAAATAAAACCACAAATTATAATGTGTATCATGTAACATCCATCTTGTAAAGTGCTTCCTCTCATAGGAACAAATACTAAACCTATACCTGGGGATTTTATCAATAAATGCCAATGATTTATCATATGAAAGAGATAAATATTAGCATAAATGTTGATCCTTCAAAGTAGGATCACAGCAAATAAGCGATAGAAAGTATGTCTCATCGAATTCGTCTTTGATCTCCTTTCAGAATTTTAATCTTTAGTGTGATAATGGTTATCCATCTTTCACTTCTCTTGTGGAACCTTATGTCCGATCAAGGATATTCTAGTAATCAATCGATTATATATCTCTGTGACGCCCTTCTCTTTCAAAGGGGATATAAGGATAGAGGGGCAGCTTTAATGTGTGAATTCATTGGTTCTTGTGTTACCTTACTGAAGTATTATCTTGCTGCAACATGTCATGTCTATGCACTGTTATGATTAGATACACATAATCAGCTACATACACACATGCACATACTCTCTCTCTCTCTCTCTCTCTCTCTCACACACACACATACGCACACACAATTGTATACATATATGTATTTATATTTATATGCATGTATATATATATATATGTATATGCATGTATATATATACATATGGATATGTATGTATACATACCAATATACACATACATGTATATATGTATGTATGTATGCTTGTATGTATGTTTGTATATATATATATATATGTATATATATATATAT
>NC_068981.1:56674851-56675615 GCF_001194135.2 Octopus bimaculoides | reverse complement strand
ATATTCCGGTAAAATATTAGATAAAATATTTCTCAAAATAAGATGGAATGGTCTCAGCTGGAAAGCATTTGATCACAGAGCGATGGGGTACAAAATAACATGAACTAGGAAAAGTTACCTCTAGGGATGCTAAACCACACATCTCTACACCCACTGAACTGTATGACAATATCAAATAATATCTCAGGTCAATCGCGACTCGGTACCAACGACAATAGTAGTAACAATAATAGTAATAAAATTGGCAAAAATAAAATAACCTCAACATTGAATGTATTGTTATAAACCTTTGTTGGTGACTTTCCTTCTTTTTATGTTGTTTACGTACACTCATACCCCATCCATGTGTATCTCTGTGTTTATAGTGTACGTAGGCAGGCAAGGCAAGAGTTGCTCACGTTTAATACAACTGGCCGTTCAAATGTGGTTATTCGAAGTTTATATTTCTTATTTCTTTACTACCCACAAGGGGCTACACACAGACAAACGGATTAAATCGATTATATCGACCCCAGTGCGTAACTGGTACTTATTTAATCGACCCCGAAAGGATGAAAGGCAAAGTCGACCTCCGCGGAATTTGAACTCAGAACGTAACGGCAGACAAACTACCGCTAACGTTTCTGCCAACTCACCGCCTTGTTTATATTTATAGAAGTTTATATTTCTGATGATCAAACTTGACACGATGTACATTGTATCCATTCTGATGGTCAGGAACGTATAATAGCCATCTCTCTCTCTCTCTCTCTCTCTCTCTCTCT
>NC_068981.1:56672270-56674395 GCF_001194135.2 Octopus bimaculoides | reverse complement strand
AAAATTAAAATTGGAACATTAAAACTTATTTTATTATAGTTTACAAATAACACTATACTTATTTAAGTAGAATTTGGCTAATTTACTACCTTAAATACAGAAAAAAGTGACTAATTAGACAAACTTACAAATTAGCTGAACAGTTTTGTACAATAAATTAAAAAGATGAGAACTGTAAAGAGTGATAAATTAGAAGAACTGGCATTCTTTGCTGCAATATTTTAAGTAAAAAGTTTCTTATTCTTTACTTTATTGGAAGTAATAGCTTGTCCTATACTTTTGCAGGTGTAATAACTTGTCCTGTACTTTTCCATTGTTATAATCTTAAGAATACGACTTTTCATGCTCGCATTTTTCCATGTAATCCATGATTTTTCCAGGCATTGCTGTTATAACATAATTAATAATGTGTTAATTAATAATTTAAGATTTTACCTTATAAACTACTGAAAGATAATATTTTTCCATGTAAGTGATGATATTTCAAATTTTTTCGTGTTTAATTTAAATATATGTAGTGATTGAATTATTTGATATTACCCATCCACACCAAAATAATGGCAGGGACTTTTACTATGTTGTTGGTTGCACCATGTCTCACCAAAAGTTACACACAAGACCCCAACCATCAGTTACCAGGCTCACCTCAAGTAACCTAATTTTGCAATATTAGAAGGTCACAGGAATTCATTCAACGAAAAAAAAAATTCCAATGATTCTGGGATTGGGGGGGGGGGACCCCACCTCATTTTTTCAGAACCAAAATAAGGGATTTGCAGCATATTAGGAGGTCAGGGTACTTGATTCCACGCCAAAAAATCAAATTTTCTCTTTTCTTAGTGAAAATCGTGCGGGTGTTCATATAGAAATTGACCATAATGTTGTTGTTATTTAGCCTCAAATAAACCCTGATACTGTAAACGTATCATCAAAGACATTCCAGCCTTCAGCAAACCGTCTTTTTAGGGATAATCTAGGACATTACATACAATGGGCGTGTGATTTAGGTAGGGGATATTTTGGCTGCTATTTTTAGCGTGTCGAACGACCAGGTAGAGGCTCTTTCATTGGTTTGATTGCGTGATGAGATGTTATATCATTGGCAGAAGTTAGAGAGTAAATCAAAAACCGAGAGTTTCGTGTATTGGCACTTATCAAACACGAATTTGATCCATTGTCACTGTAACTTCTGACGGAATAACTTCTCAAAAACAAAATTTTGTCAAAAACGTTAAGAGTAAACTCTGTTCTATGTGACACATTCTACCAGTATCGGAAGTCTGAAAGTGTTTAGTTAAAAAAAAAAAGTTAAATAATCTGTACGTCTAATTGAATAGATCCAAAATAGATGAAAGGCAAACTCGACCTCGCAGAACTTGAACTTAGAACGTAAAGAGAGACGAAATACCGCTTCTAAAATACAAAATTTTGTCAAAAACGTTAAGAATAAACCCTGTTCTATGTGACATATTCTACCAGTATCGGTAGTTTGAAAGTGTTTAGTTAAAATAAATAATCTGTACGTCAAAGTCGACCTCGTAGAAATTTGAACTCAAAAACGTAAAGACAAGATATGCCGAAGAGCATTTCGACCGGCGTGTTTATGATTCAACCAGTGCAGTGACGTTTCTGCCACCTCGCCGCCTTAGAATATAAGCATTCGCTTTAGAAATATATTCTTTATTCTTATTGTTGAAGCGTTACTCCCTTACTTTCTTACTTACGGACATTAAATTTCGTAACATTTTACCTCATAACTCATTTTCTACAAATTTCTGTTCAATGCGACGAGAGATTCTGAATTCCTCATGCATTTTTCTATCATTTAAGTCTAAGAAAAGTATACTTTTAATTTGAAATAAAAAAATTTATGTTGAATGAAGATGAATATCTGCTTTACTGACCCCCTTGAGGTCGTAGATATTTTCTTGTAACTTTTTTTCTACTGAACCAAATCTCAAACTATTTATGCCAACGTGTAGCTGAGGAAGTGTCCTCCTTTAAAACAATTAACAGTTCGCAATTTAGTTGAGAACTGAATTAGTGGTGAAGCTTGGAAGCTGCTGCGATTGACGAAATGGTGGATCTAAGAATATATTCAACCACTGCCGTGGTTGAATGAAAT
>NC_068981.1:56667356-56672137 GCF_001194135.2 Octopus bimaculoides | reverse complement strand
ATATACGTACGTTATTTAATGTGGAATGAATGGGAAAATGAGTGCTCAATACATGTTGAAAAATATATAGTTTTATTTTTAATTAAAATAGAAGCTGAGAGTTTGTCTCACGAATATCATTCATATATATATATCAATTATTATAAGCTTTTGTTGGTGACTTTCCTTCTTTTTATGTTGTTTACGTACATGCATAGCCCATCCTACCATGGTTCAATAGTAAAATTCTTTCTTTTATTTGCTTACTACGTCACCGGTATTGAGACAATTGAGTAAGTGGTAATTACGCACTACATCATCAATATTTAGTTGCTCTTTAAATTATTGGTGAGGGAACTGGGTGTCTGATAAAACATGTGTTAATACTTGTAGTCTTATTGTCTTTTAATTGTCTTTTAAACAGTTTTATTGTCTTTTAAACAGTTTAATTAGCTTTAAACATTGCAAGGTTTATAATATTAGTTTATTATAAGTACTTTTATTAGTTCCTATTAGTCACTGGTAATTTAATATTATAACTTGTAGTGGTGATATATTAATGAGTATGTAGTGTTTTATTATTAACCTTTGAATGAGGAAATAATGTATTTCACTCATAAAAATATTAAATTAATTTTTGTTTTGGAAAAAATTTTATAAAGTTTGAACTTTCATTATAGTATATCTATGGAAGAACGGTTGGATTATTATTTATATGAACTTAAAAATGGATCGCAGTTTAGCATATAATTTAGTTATTGCAGCTTACTATTAATACCAATACAATGTACATTGGTTTAAATGTCTATTGTTGCAGTTTTAGTAAGGTTAGTGTTTAATCCTGCCTATATATTGATTGATTGAAATAATGCGGCTATTAAGCTTTACTTTTATATTACACTACGGAAGACGGTAGGGATTAAATTTTTCTGACTTAATAGAGTTGTCGCTATTTAGTTATGTATTTAGGAGGGGTTGTAATTTACTCACGGAATTTATTTATCGATACAGTTGTACACTGGGTAAATGTGTTTGAAAGTTGTGGTTTCTTTGGTTTGTTTGTTCCCAAACAACACTTATTTTGGTGCTGTTGATACCACCGGATTCAATGGTACTGCCCAACTGTCAAAACCATAATGATATCTGTGGGGCAGCTGATGATGGAGGTATGTTGGATTGTTGGTATGGTTGTGGAATAGTATTATAACATATCTCATATATATATATATATATATATATATATATATATATATATATATATATATATATATATATATATATACGTTTATTAATTTGGAAAAATAGATAAATAAATAAATAAAATGACCATTCCGAATCCGAAATCGAACAATATATATGTATATATATATATATAGATGAGTAAAGTTAATTACCACTTCAATATGGCTGTTCAATATTACTAGTAGTTTAGTCCCAAGCAGATCTTCCACCAGCTGGTTATAAGTGCAGCCTGTACCCTGTAACATATGGATTGTCAGCAGGGGAGCGAACGCACACCGTCTTTCAGCAGACGACAGCATCGCTAGTTCGATTCAGTTTCGTGCTAATTTACTCATCCTCAGTCGTGATCACCTGGCCGCCAGAGATGGCCAGAGTCCGTTCCAGCAAGCAATGTATAGTAAACAAAGCAACCATCGGTCACTGATTTGCAACAAGCAAAGTAGCCTGCAAATCAGTGACCGATGATCGCTTTGTTTACTGTGTATTGCTTGCAGGAGCAGATTCTGGCCATCTCTCTGGCATTAGGTGTTCGCGACAGAGGCAAACTAGCTCGAAACCGAATCGGTCTCGCGATGCTTTCGTCTGCTAGAGGTTGGTCGGGGTTCACTCCCCTATTGGCAATATATATGTTACAGGGTGCAGGCTGCACCTATAACCAGCTGGTGGGAGATCTGCCTGGTGTTAAATTAGTCATAACATCCCGGTCTGGGAATCGAAACCGCGATCCTACGACCGCGAGTCCGCTGCTCTAACCACTGGGCCATTGCTCCCCCACTATGTTTGTATATGCACACAGGAAAAGGACACGCTTACATGAAACCTTTCTTTTGGGTATAGTTCTTTCTCTATTCCTTTTTCTTTTTCTTAAATTCTTTTTTTACCTGCTGCTTGTTTAATAACTTCAAACAATTAGAGGCAGTACATACACCACACTAGCGTTTGTTACTAGAACATTTGATACGTTGGTAATTTTTGTATCCAAATTTTTGCAGTACTAGGAATTACTCGAACTTCTTGAATCAACAGACAACAAAAGATCTACTTTTCTTCTGCGGTAGTCGGAATATCTGGTAGGTTTCCGACAGTGAATTACTACTACGTTCGCAATGTCGTGGCTTATGAGATCCTGGATCATAGGACTACACGGGAGGTGTAGTGTAGGTGGCAGCAGTTGTGATATACACTAACCTGTGCCTTAGCATCCTCAATTCAACTCCTGTCGGTAAATATGAAGCGATGCCATACTGGTATACGTTTTCTTCACCGTAAGAGCCATAACGGAGAGGAACTAATCTAATAAGTAAAGAGGAAAGGGTAAACGACTGTCACATTCGATAGCGAGCCGACAGTCACAATATATGTATGTATGTATGTATGTATGTATGGATTGATGGATGGATGGATGGATGGGTGGATGGATGTATATATTACGTATGTATTTATATGTTAGTATGTACATATGTCTCTACGAAATTATATGTATATGTGACAGTGTGTATGCATATTTACATGCATATAACCATATATATACGTGTGTATGTATGTATACATATAATATATATATATATAGATACATACATACATATATATACATGTATATATATAAACATATGTGCGTATATATATATATATATATATATATATATATATACACACATATACATATATACACATATACATATATACATATAAATATGTATATATATATATATATATATATATATATATATATATATATATATATATATATATATACACACACACATTCATCCACATGCGTCCATGTGTGTATGTGTCACTGCTTTCATATGTTCACCTGTGAGCCTGAGTCGATGTACGTCAGGGCGTAACAATGTTTTATGTGTCGGTAGTATGTGCGTATTACTGTGTGTACAATTACCTCTGAGTATGTTTCTTTGTGTATGGATGAGCATTTTTGTATTTGTGAGAGATTGTGTAAGCACGTAAAGGTAGTTGTGAATATGTGATTCTTTATCATTTTCATTTCTTTTTCTTTCTTTTTAATGTCCATATGCTTCTGTTTCAATATACGATATCCTGTTTTCTCGTTTATAAGTGTCCCTGTACATGATTGAATCTATGGATGACTCTATGTATGCGCGTGTGTGTATGTGCATGTTGTATATGTGTGTGTGTGTGTGTGCATTTGTGTATGCGTGAGCATTGAGTTGTATCTGTATATTTGTGAAGTTAGGGAATTTACTTGGTGTTTTGCTTCTGTTATTAACGACCATCTTTTCTACAGACCAACTTGGCACTCAGCAGGATAACATCAACAACAAAAGTAATAATAATAATAATAATAATAATAATAATAATAATAATAACAACAACAACAACTACGACAATAATAACAATAATAATACATGGTAATAATAATAAAAAAAAGCATAGAAATGGTAAAAACTGGCAAAAATCCTAAAAGCATAAACATCTATTTTCTGCAACAGTATTACTTTGGTGAATCGTAAAAATCTATGAGTCAAAAAGTTAATGCAAAATTCTAAGATTAAGGACAAAAAGACCACACATATATGCATACATACAATCATACATAGACACATAGACACATATATTAACATATGCATATATATATATATATATATATATATATATATATATATATATATATATATATACATACATACATATATATATATATATATATATATATATATACACACATATATATATATATGTGAATATATGCATATATATATATATATATATATATATGAATATATATACATATATGTATGTATATATACATACATATACGTGTATGTATGCATGTATGTGTACATATATACATATATATGTATGTATATATTTGTGTATGCATACATATAAATATGTATATATATATAAAAGCAGATGTATGCATACAAGCATATTTACATGTATGTATATATATATATATATATATATATATATATATACATACACACACATAGATTTCGCATGTAGTAAGTCTCTCTCTCCCAAGATGGTACATTGCTCTGTTATAAATGAAGCAAATGTGCAGCAGCCATCTTCAGTCTATAAAGCACATAATGCTCAAAGTTCAAGCCTCTTGTGTGCTTATAAATAATAAGATAGCCAAGGTAGCTGAAATGGAGAGGGAGGAAAGCTGGAAAATGAAAATGAAAAACGATAGATGGATAAATTAGGGGAAAAGCTCTTGAAAATATGCAACAAGTGAAGAGAAGAAAAAAAAATGTTAAAAAAGAACAAGAAAAAATAACACTGGGAACACTTTTAATAAGAGCATTTCAAGACACATCTAACTCTAAAAGAGCATTGGAAACTAAACGCTCGTACATCAACGCTGCTCTTCCTTTATTTTTTTCTTCATTTGTCTTCACACTCTTTAATTCAGTTTCTTGTTCTTTTCACCGAACTGTTGAATTGTAAAGGCGGGTGCGTTTGCATAACTTCATTTCTTTATGTATGTCCGTCTCTTGTTACCTATGTCATTATTCTGCCTCTCCTCCTATCTCTATCTTTCTGTCTCTCACCCTCTTCTTCACATTGTCGCT
>NC_068981.1:56663213-56667315 GCF_001194135.2 Octopus bimaculoides | reverse complement strand
CACACACACACACAACCACACACATATCTATACATATTGTATACATACACACAACTCACACACAAATATATGTACATATATATATATACACACACATACACACATACACTCACACGTCTACACATATATACAGACACATTCCTAAACATATTTCTTAACCGGCTATCATTTCTGGCATTGATCCTTTGGGTACAGTCATTCGATAGCAAACCCGTTTATACTCGTGTAAACTGATTCGGTATCCTTGTTCTACCACATGCGTGGGACGCATAGATGGTAGTCAAGGCGGTTGGTAGTTCTTGCTGGTTTTCAGCAGCATACCCTGCACTTCGGCAGTTCGTCACTTGTAGTCAGTGTGCTTGCATGTTTTGTACAGACAACGCAGTCTTTCGCTAGTTTACAATTTGAATTTTATCTCTTACCGTTTAACCGTGTGTCTCCTTTTTTGATCTCCGTATCATCGCTCACTTGTATGAAACTCGGAATAAATGATTACCTTAGTAAATCAGGCGTGGCGTATGCATGCAAGTTGCTTCACCTATTTCAGCTGTACTTTGATTACCATCTATTCAATGCAGGCTTTCTTTACTTGCAACAGGGTCTTATCCTTGGTCACTCTGTCTTTCTACTTGCTCCTTAACATCTATCGTAGTCTTTTTGCGTAGAAGATTTCGAACTGTGTTCTGTGTCTCCTTTGTAGTTTCCATGTTTTACAGTAATAGGTAAGAGCAAGGTTCAGCACTGTTTTCTATACAACCAGTTTGACGCATGGAGGGACTCTTACTGTTAGACACGCATTCGGAACAGTCTGTTCGCCATTGTTTCATTGAACAGCTGCTTGAAATGTGCTTCCTTAGTATTTGTTCTATGTAGTACGTTGCTGCATGATGCTGCAATCATTTATCGAAATCCTCGAGTTTTTACAGTAAAATATCAAGGTTATTCAAACGGATAATTGGATCATACATTCGCTTTGCAAAAATATTCATTTCCAAGCTAAAGAAATTCCATTTAAGACTAGATTTATTTGTAGGCAAGGACCAACTTTATTCTACTATTTGATCAGAAAATTAGATTAGATATTTTTTGCACAAAAGCATTCAAATTGTTCTCTGTCTTTAACTCAGACCGATAAGACCATTTAAGATTGCTATATCATAGACCTATAGTCAGTAAATTCAATAAACTCTTCAAAATCAATTTTCTTTAAAATTTAAAGTATTGTTACCATGGAAATATTTACAACGTATATATCTTTATAATGTACGAATTAAATATGGAGGAAGAATTCCCAAACATATACATATAGAAATAAACAAACTAGTTCAGTTTACGACTTCAGTTTATTAGTAATATTTAGATCTTAGCTGGAGATAAGCATTACTACATATTTTATGTTTGAGCTGGCAGACTCGTTAGTGCGTCGTACAAAATGCTTAGCAGCATTTCTTCTTGTTTAAATCCACCCACCAACTTTGCATTGTGTCTTCTGGGGGTCGGTAAAATAAACTACCAGCCATATACTGGGAGGTGTTGTAATCGAATAACCTTTACCCCCTAAAACTATTGGCCTCATACCAAAATTGCATACAGTTTCCATAATCATGACAGTTACTTTTTTTACATTATTCATTTAGTCATCGAATAGTTCAGTGATGAATCATTTATTGTAAATGACATAAGTTTCATGTCTCTGCTGCACTAAGAATTATTTAACTACTTGAGCGAATTGCTATGATATTTATTTAAAAAATTCGAAAGACAATCCCTAGGTAATTGAAATTACTTAAAGTTAACAACTTCAAACTTTATTTTCTTTTTGGTGATCTTGAACTCAACTTGTTTTTACAAACTAAGCATTTGATATAAAGAAAAAGATAGATATTACGATTAGAGTGATGACCTTTTATAATATCAATCGAATTCACTAACCGATATATCATGATATAATTACGATACAGATTTATCATTATACAATATATCATACTTTATGTGTGATACATATAATTTATTATACTAATTCATTGTACTAATTGTAATTTTAAAGAAAATTGTTGAAGAGCCTTACTACTTTAATAGTTACTAATACCAAAACTTTCTGTAGCGTTTTTCATTATAGGTTGCTATTTAACAAGAAAATATTTTTCAATGAGTTGTGGTTATCTCTTCAAGTTATCACTTTTCATTATAGACTTTGATCTAATACAATTATGTTAAAGAAAACAAAAAGCTATATTTACAATTGATAAATTTTATTATAAACAGCCCAATAGGGTTTGGTATTTGAGATTTTCAAACATGCCAACAGAAAATCAGGGTAAAGATATAGAGAAACATCTGTGACTTACTATATATCTCTAGTTTGTAGCATGATGGTAAATTTCGTTGGTTTCAGCTACAGTCTATTGGGAGATGTACCAATAATATAGCTATGTCTGGTGTGTAGATAAGAGATGAAAGAGAATGTGAGATCAATATTTAGTGAACACGACTTGATGTCCGAAGAAATGGAAATATATTGCAAAACATGTATAGCACTTTAATGTTGTGCCACACGAGAGACATTAGACTCAGGGGGAATGAAAGAGCTGAGGAGAGTTCAAATCTCTTGATCTCCACATTACACCATAAAAGATAATAGTCTGGCTGGAATGCACTGAAGTGGAGAAAAGAATGAGAAGTCGTTCAGATCATAAAACTTTGCACAGAGCAACATATTAGACGTAATGATTGTAGATGTAATTTGTATTAGAAATACAAACCGGTTGAAACAGAAACGAGAATTTTATTAGAATAGTATGTATATAAGCAGTTGTAAACAAGTAAGAAATTAGAAACAAAAATACGTTCTTTCAAAGTTGTTATGAAATAATATGATCGTTTGATATTCTACTTTTCGGCTCACGTCTTACAATCACCCATCTCATGTATTACATATTGATAAAATCGATGATGACAGAAGTGTTTCAATAATACATTTTCTAATTAAACTTCCCTAGAAATATCAATACTGATCAAATTTCGATAAAACTTATATAATCAAGCATATCAATATTGATTTATATTCAATAAAATTTATGTAATCAAAGTGTTTGGATGGAAAGTCTCTTTTAAATCGACACTTTTTAATAAAGTTACTTACATCAGGCAAAGTCATAGCCATAATATTTCAATGGCTTTTCAATACGGTGATGTGATAATTAGTTAATGAGAATCTTATCTTGACTATTTCTAAGTTATTTGATGTCTGGCATGAGTTGTTAATTAATACGACAATAATTTTCCGAACTATTAACCTCATTAGAAATGAAATATTTATGTTTATCGTTAGGCTTGGCGTTGCTAAAAATTCGGCACTGAATTCGAAACTGAAAGCTATAACTATAAAGCAAGAATACGATCTACCTTTCTACTACGCTTGGATGCTACGATACTACGTGTTATATTTTTAGTTTATTTAAATTTACTTTTCGTTGAAGTGGGTATGTATGAGTTTCAGAGATGGTCTAGCTATAAGTATATGTGCCAATAATTTAGTATGTTTTTTTCATAAGCTGTCTGCAAGCAAAATGGTTCTTGTACTTCTGGAGTAGGAATGACAAATTTCAAAGTAGTATTTTATTTATTGCAATTATTCAGCAATAATTATTATTATATATTGCAATTATTCAGCAAGAGGATAGAGGCCAAACCTCCAAAAGTAAACATCTTCCGAGGGTAAAGGAATGTCATTAAGACTTCACAGTTTCACAACTGCATTATTATTCTATGAACAGATAAGGGTAATGTATCTGTAGACATATGTATTACAGGATATAGCAACAACTCTTCTATATGACAATAATTGCAATAAATAAAATACTACATTGAAATTTGTCATTCCTACTCCAGAAGTACAAGAACCATTTTCTTGCAGACAGCTTATGAAAAAACATACTAAATTATTGGCACATATACTTATAACTAGACGCTCTCTGAAACTCGTTAAAGAGCGTAGACTCGAAACGTTAAAGACTTTCTCTATTCCCGAGCGTTATACATTTGTTGTTTACACTACCTGTCTTCGTCTGTTGTTTTTTCGTGAATTCTCCCATATATATAT
>NC_068981.1:56662150-56663032 GCF_001194135.2 Octopus bimaculoides | reverse complement strand
ATTCCCATAACTGCTTCTACATACATTCTATTATTCTATTTTTTTCTTTCAGTTATTTAACTACAGCCATGCTGGAGCATCACCTTGAGAATCTCGATCACAAGCACACGCACACACACACGCATACACACACACACGCATACACACACACACTGACACACACATACACACAGATATGTATATAGAAGCAGTTATGGGAATAAGAAAATTAGACACATAAAATGCATCGAATATATTAAATACATCATATACGATATATGTACACATGTATACATTCAAGACCAGAGAAAGCAAAAAGTGGAAACTTTCAGTTGATAAATTTAAGTGTACCTTAGTAGTCTCCCTCTGCCACTGAACTAGACACTTTACTTCTCTCAGATAATTGCCATTCCTTTTCTCCCTAAACGTTAACAAGCTCAACACAATAAACTACCATTCATATACTATCTACCCCACCCTCCTGTCAACCTTCATACTCTCCACCCCTGCTACTCCCTTACTAGCCTCATTCTTCTTAAACTATCTTTCTCTCCTCATCATTCCTTGTCTAAATACCCTCAGTACCCCCTCCAATACACAATAAACTTAGCTCTCCACATTTAATCATTCCATCCTTGACCTTCTTTGCATTAAGATCTGAAATGTAAGATCTTCTCCACCCTGAAGACGGAGGCTCGTACCATCCTATGTTAAATGCATTCATATAGACTCCTTTTGTGATGGATTAAATCTTACCAACACTATTATGGGGCGCCGAGCCCTCAGAAGCGGCTGTTGCACTTATATCTTTCTTCCACCCCTTTAATTTTTTATGTCGTTTGCACTCTGTGTAAATTGGACCTATTTATATGAATATATGTATATATATATATATATATATAT
>NC_068981.1:56658805-56661566 GCF_001194135.2 Octopus bimaculoides | reverse complement strand
GAAGCAAATATTTTGCTGATCCCTTAATTATATGTATAAATATGTGAACTTTTGAATAAGTTCTCCACCAATAATGGTGCTTTCATACCGATGGGCTTGGTAAAAATTATTAATTATTAATTGATTTATTAATTAATAAATTGATAATCCTTTACCCTTTTAATATATATATATATATATATATATATATATACAAACAAATTCATCATCTGAAAGTTTCCATTTTTTGCTTTCTCTCGTTTCACATGCGTACATATATAGTATTTTGTATTTGATGTATTTAATATATTCAATATATTTGATGTCTCTAATTTGCTTATCCCCACAATAGTTTCTAACCCCACTCAACCTGATCACTCTTATAATCTTTCTTTACCTCATGGAATGATCTCCTGTAAAGACATCGGAGTTTAAGTTTGAATCTTTTGAGCACCAATGTCTTCTATACTGAGAATATCTGAATCTCATCTGTGAACTATATATGTGTGTGTGTGTGTGTATGCGTGCGTGAGTAAATACACACACACACTAACACATATATGTGTATATATCATATACACATATGTAGGTGTATATAATTTGCGTATGCGTATATTACGCACACAAAAAATTAGTTTCTGAATATAATTTCAGATTCAAAATTGATAGAATAATGTGGAGTAAATGAATTTCGCTAATATATATTGTAATAGAGGCAGAGTTGGGTCTTTCTAGAACAGCGTTAAAAGTTAGGTGATGCTCTACTGATGATGTGTAATAACTCGGAAACAAGCCCTGCCCGAAATTGTCACCGTTTCGAAAGATCAAATTCCTTTGTCCCCCCATTTAATATTTAATTAATTTTGTTTAATTGATATATAGAAGTATCCCTGTTACTATATATGACCAGTATTAATACTGATTAATACTTGGGTGATGATTTCCTCCCATCATTAAAAATGAAATCTAAATATTAACAACTTCTTGGCTCGCTATGTCAAGCATTCTAGCGTCTTCTTTGCTATTTCCTATTAGTTATGCAACGCTTCAATTTTTTTCGTTTTCTTTGTAATGACCCCGAGAAACGCATGACATGGTTAAGGCCGAAAGAATGCAAGGTCAATTTTTCCGAGCATGCATTCATCCATGTCCCCATATGAAAATATTCTCACATGGAAGATCTGCACGGATGCATGCTCGTAAAAATAGCCGCATCTACTAAAAGTCTCCAAGGACTGGTTCCTGGGATTACACCGGATTTTGGCTAGAGTTTACAACTCAAGAACAATTACAGCTTATACAACAAGCTTCTGTACAGTTTCTATCTAATTTCATTGGAAAGGTTTGGGTCAACGGTGACTAAGGTAGAAGATACATCATTAAGTGACAAATAGTGGGATCGAACTCAGAAATATGTGATCGCAAAGCGAACCTCTTAAGCATACTCACTTTAAATGGACACGATTTGAACCCACTTCAAATGTTATACTAAACTATATAAAAACTTAAATTAATCAAGACATTGATTGTGTTGTCGAAGCATCATTTCCTGCGTAGTCTTAAAACAACTCCGCAAGGTTATTTTCTAGTTACAGTAACCTCACCACTTACAACGCCTCAAAGATAAGATAAATATCGAACAGTTGGATTTAGTGTTTTTCTTCCTTTCTCTAATAATTTCTCATTTTATTCTACACTTTTAGACTCCCCTGTGCCAGAGTACAATCATCTATTGACAGATTTACGAGTGAAGACTAGTTCAATCAATTCGGAGACCAGTGCAGTAAGTAATTGACCATTCTTTATGCATTTTCACATTGTTTTACAATTATTTTTTCAATTCTTTCTTGCCCAGCGGTGAGAAATATGTTCTGAGGGGCAATCTAAACGTCCGCTTAGTGTAACTGCGAGTGGTCTTGACAATGTATTAAGTAAAAGGACAGTGGTCTAAAGAGTCAAAGCCGTTGGCATCACGACACCCAATCGTGAAATTATTAATATCCAAGAAATTGGCTTTCGTTGTCATCTCAGTCAGACTCCATATGACCTGACCTCTGAATTTCTGAATTTCATTAATCTTCAGAATACAATGTGTTCTGCGGTCCAAATAGCTTCTGAAATCCCTCGCGGCATTGATAGTTACCATTTGACTTGTGACAGAACAAACTAACGCAAATTCATGTATATATATATATATATATATATATATATATATATATATATATATATATATATATATATATATATATATATATATATATATATATACATACACACATACACACACACATACACACATACACACACACATATATACATACATATATATATAACATATACATATACATATATGTATGTATATATATATATATATATATATATATATATATCTGTGCGTATGAATAAGTTTATGAATGCATGTGTATATGAACATATATATGTGCATGTGGATGTATATGTATATTTATAAAGACACACACACACACTCACACACACATATACGCACACAGGCATTCATACATACAATTCACGCAAAGATATAATGCAAAATATACATAGATATGCTGCCACATAAATTGGAAAATAAATACGCAGACTGAGAGATGAAAGCTTTTTCGGAAGATACATCACACTAAATGTATATACGCATATGTAACTATATACGCACACACGCACACATACAGAAAGGCGAAAAATGCATTTATTAACTTACATAAACATATACACACAAATGCAATATTGCGTGTATATATATATATATATATATATATATATACATATA
>NC_068981.1:56652774-56658688 GCF_001194135.2 Octopus bimaculoides | reverse complement strand
TTTCTAATTTTGGCACACGGGCAACGATTTTGAGGGAGGGGGGGAATCGATTACATCAACCCAAGAACGTCACTGGTACTATATTTTAACGTCCTGGAAGGGAGAAAATGTGAAGTTGATCTTGGTGAAATTATGAACCGAGAATACTATATATCAAGAGAAATACCACTAAGCATTTTGTTCGACACTCTAACGATCATACAATTCACAGCCCCATATAACTCGCTTTCTTTCTCTCTCTCTCTCTCTCTCTCTCTCTCTCTCTCTCTCTGTATCTATCTATCTATTTAAAGGATACTTATATATACAGACGTGGACACGTGCACGTATGCACGCGCACATACACGTATATGTACCTATCTCTCAATTCATGTAGCTCTCTCGGTATACACACACACACACACACACACACACAGGTCCACGCACACACGCGCGCGCACACACATACACACACATTCGAGCATTGGTATTTGTATCTTTTACTTTGACAAAATTCTTGATGTAAAATTTTGTGGTGTAACAGGTGCACTAATTTATCAATTAGGCAATTAGTTAACAAATAATAACTTTAAAAAAACCTACAATGTGTGTGTGTGTGTTTGCTTGTGTATTTGTGTGTCTTTTATTCGGAGAATAGAAACTAAATACATATATATTGCATACATACATGTATATATACACGTACATATATAAATACATACGAGCTAACGCGCACACACACATACACAAATATTTTTGCTTCTCTACCTGAGAACTATTATTATTATTATTATTATTATCATTGAGTGAGAGAGCAGTGCATGCCATCAAAGCGACACTGGGGTAAAATATACAAAGCCCAATATACCCATCATGACTACCCGTCTGATAAGGGTACACCAGGCACATGCATCACAACCATATGTGCGTGACATGGTGATCTCATATCAAGATAAACAGCGCATGACCTCGCAGGTGGGGCCCAGTTAGAATTTTTTTTCAGGTCGAGTAGCCCATCCCGCTCAAAAGGTCCCTGAATAAGGTCTGTTTAAGGATGTTGAGCAAAACGCCCATGTTTCTAAAGTTGAATTATTCAAACCCCAAAGAACTCCTCTCAACACATGGCTATGATGCTCCCCCACTACTTCTGCTCGTGATCAGAGATGCACATATCGTCAGCCACCAAGGGACATGCTCAACTGGTTATGGTCAAACAACTGACAAGCAAATCTGTGGTATTAAGCAGAATATTTGCTGTAGCCCATCTTTTATACCAAGACAAAACAACATACATGATAACAATTCCAATCAATTAAGATCAAAAACCATGAGGGCCACTGCCTGGTATTATTATTATTATTATTATTATTATTATTATTATTATTATTATTATTATTATGTTGTTGTTGTTGTTGTTGTTGTTGTTGTTGTTTTCTTTCTTCTTTCTTCAAATTTTCTTCTATCTCTAGCCGAGTGTTTTCCGTACACCTAGGGCAGAGAAGCTCATTATTATTATTATTATTGTTCAGTAGTTTTATTTTTATAACGTGCTTTCACTTCACTACCGAGCGCAGCTCTGTGTGCCTTGGGTATGTGCTGTGGTTTGCTGTGATGCTCTTATGGTTACTGTATTGAAAGTGTTTTGCGTAGGATTATTATCATTATTATTATTATTATTATTATTATTATTATTATTATTATTATTATTATTATTATTATTATTATTATTATTATTATTATTATTATTATTTCTATTATTATTATTGAGTGAGAGAGAGCAGTGCATGCCATCAAAGTGACACTGAGGTAAAATATACGAAGCCCAGTATACCCATCATGTCTACTCGTCTGGTAAAAGTATGCAAGGCATATGCATCACAACCGTATGTGCATAACGTGGTGATTTCATATTAAGATAAATAGCACATGACATTGCAAGTGGGGTCCAGTTAGAATTTTCTTCAGGTCGAGTAGCCCATCCTGCTCAAAGGTCCCTGAATAAGGGTTGTTTAAGGATGTTGAATGAAACACCCATGTTTCCAAAGGTCAGTTATCCAAACCCCAAAGGATTCCTTTCAACATGTGGCTATGATGTTCCCCCACTACTTCTGTTAGTCATTAGAAATGCACATGTCGTCAGGCTCTAGAAGATATGCTCAACTGGTTATGGGGAAACAGCTGACAAGCAAATCTGTGGTATTGAGTAGAATATTTTCTGTAGCAGAATATTTGCTTTTATACCAAAACAAAACAATGTACATGATAACACTTCCAATCAGTTAAGATCAGATTCCTGAGAGCCCTGCTTGGTAATGCATCAGGGAATTTATTATTAATGCTGTTGCTGTTGTTGTTGTTGTTATTATTATTATTATCATTATTATTATCATTTGGTAACTTACTCTCTTTCTCCTCTTGTTCCTCACTTCTTTTTCTCTACTGCTTTCTTATCTCTGATAAACAGTATTGCCCGAAATGTCACCTCTTTTGTTTAAACATTTGGTGTATTGAGCTCTATTGTACACTCCTTTGTTTTCTTGCTTTATATGTATACGATTTTCAGACTTTCTCTTTGTTTCCACATGGTATTTATTCTTTACGTGATTCCTGTATGCCTTTAATTTTACTCATGTTTATCGTGTAATTATTATACATATACGTACATTCGTATTTTTAACTTTTAACCTGCTAACACTACACACTTCTCTCAAAAGATAGAATAATCACCGAAGTGGAGTTAGCCCTTTTTGAACCCCGAAGAAGTCCAACCATAAAATAGTATGTACGTGACAATTTCCTTGACATTAAACATGTTTTGGAGATTCCCATCAATTTATTTGTTTGACAGAAACATACATGTAGGTTCTTACGCTAATTATTTTGAGCTTTCAACTTCCAATTTTTTATTTGTAATGTTCATGAAAAACAAAAACGTCATCTTTCTACAACATGCAAGCAAATCAGTAATTACTTCCATTTATTCTCTATTTCTTTCCATTGTTTTCCCTCAATATTAAAATTTTTCAATAATCCTAAATATATACTCATATACGTATGTATATACATATGTTTGAGTGCTTGTGCGTATGTATAATATACATACATACATACATACATATAATTATATAATCACCTTAAAGAAAATGTATGCGAAAAAATACAACTGGGTTAAATAACGAAGTCGTCGGACCGCAGGACAAATGTTTCTGAATTGTTATGTTTCAACAGTGGAGGTGCAATGGCCCAGTGGTTAGGGCAGCAGACTCACGGTCGTAGGATCGCGGTTTCGATTTCCAGACCGGGCGTTGTGAGTGTTTATTGAGCGAAAATACCTAAAGTTCCATGAGGCTCCGACAGGGGGGGGGGGAGAACCCTGTTGTACTCTTTCACCACAACTTTCTCTCACTCTATATTCCTGTTTCTGTCGTACGTGTATTTCAAAGGGCCAGCCTTGTCACACTCTGTGTCATGCTGAATCTCCCCCGAGAACTACGTTAAGTGTACACGTATCTGTAGAGTGCTCAGCCACTTGCACGTCAATTTCACGAGTAGGCTGTTCCATTGATCGGATCAACTGGAACCCTCGTCATCGTAACCGACGGAATGCCAACCAATGTTTCAACAGCTACGGACTCTGTGTCTACCATTCGTAGCCTACTAGTATCTGCTGTTCCCATATTTAAATAGCAAATAAAACATTTGATGATGTGCGCAAAACTTTGTCACGCTGGAATTAATTAATTAGTATGCCACGAATTAATTGCATATGGTTTGAATATTAACTGAAAATATATTTTGTATTATAATTTTATCATTCAAAAACTTGTGGTCCAGTATATGTATGTGTGTATGTATGTATGTATGTATGTATGTATGTACGTATGTATGTATGCCATTTTTCAGGTTTATTGCAATAGTTCAGTGTAGGCACTCTCTTTTTCACTGTTCTTCAGTTATATGTTAACTTCCGCTGGGCAGCTAATTTCCACAACTGTACACAGTTTCTCTTCTCTGTCCCAATCATCATAGCAGGTCTGTTGTGCTTACATTTTATTGAAGTTTTCACTGGGACATTCCATCAGTACTCCTTTTTATAATCAGTGGCTATGGCTTCTGCCATACTGTGGGTTCTTATTTCTTTGTCCTCTGTGTTATCCTTTCGACGGATCTCGTTATACAGTGTTCTAGTTACATCATGTTTCATTGGTAGATAAACATTTTCGGTCAACTGTTTATGATGTGGGTGATATCCGCGGTGTTAACTTCACAAAATCTTCATCGGTTGTCACATTTTACTGCTGCTTTTCCTGCATCTCTGTCTTTTTTGTGCATCAGGTATTTGGTTGAAATTTCCTGTTCCTGGATTACAAACGCATACCCTTCAAAGAGGGAGGTAGTAACCCGGTTGTTAGTCTATGATAGAATGATTTGATGATGAATGTTACTATCATTTCAGAGCTTCTACTTACATGTCCATGCATAGTCTTCTGTTCATATACGCTCATCCTTTCATCTGATGATACGGTAGCGTCATGTGACTTCTTTGGACATGTATTTAAGGTTATCAGACAAGGAATGCTGCTGTATGCATGTATGTATGTACGTATGTATGTATTTATGTATGTTTACACTTCTCTTTCTTTTTCTAATTTAGAGTAAATTTTGATCGGCCGCCTACTTGGTAGCAAGGCTGTGAAGAAAATCATCTTGTTTTGTTCATCACCCTTTAAACATTAAGGTCTTACAATATTTTGTAATCCCAGATATCGTGGTTATTTGTAGCGTAACAATTTACATTATCTCCACAATATTCGAAATCCAGTTATATTTTGTTCCAGAGGGTTATTAGTGGAGCATATCTATGTATCTAACATATATATAAATATACATGCACAAACACACACGCGGACACACACACACACATACACACACACACACACACACACATACATACACATGCACACACACATACATAATACATACATACATTTAAATATATATATGTGTGTGTGTATGTGTATATGTTTAAGTTAATTAGGGGACATATTAATCTCATGAAGGGATGATTACAGCCAAGAAAATACTGGTTCTATACCTTATATGTTTGGGAAATAAAATTTCCCTAAATCAATTGGTATATTATATAATCCGTATTAAATTAAAAGAAGAAAATGGAGAGTTGGCGATTAATAATTATTTATTAATAAATAATTATTAACCACTAAATCTTCATTTTCTTCTCTTAATTTAATACGGATTATATATAGCAATAAGAAAATGGAGGGGAATATGTGGTACTCATCAACTTGCAGACACTGTACTATGTCAATTTACCTGTTTATTTTTCAACCAAGAGGACAATAAAAACAATATACAAACATATATGACACGCTATGTGATATCAGCAATTAAAAATTAAAAGTTCAAAAGGACATCTAGTAACTGAAGAAGGGATAAGGCCTTACAGCTGTTTCTGCCTAGAGGTGACATGCCTCATTCTATCTATATAACTCCAGTAAGCTGGAGTAATTGGTAGATGAAATGGATGAAATAGAGGTACATGTATGATTCTCTAGGCCTCTTCAGAGATTTACAAGGTTCATGAAGTTAATCGACAATATCCAAAAATAAACATAAAAAAGCATATAAAAATCATATAAAAAAAGCCATAAAAACTCACATATATATATGCATATGCATGCATATTTTAACATATATAGATATATATAAATACATAAACATAAATACATGAATACTTATATGTACATTTAGATGTACATACATAAATGTCTATACATGCACACCAATGAGTCAATTGTTATTGTTACTATATTTGAGGACACATATATATACCCACCCACACATACATACATACACATATGTATATATAAACACTCCCATACATACATATTCCCTGGTACATACGCTTTTAGTT
>NC_068981.1:56646689-56651689 GCF_001194135.2 Octopus bimaculoides | reverse complement strand
TACTACGGATTAATCCCTTAGCAATAAATTGTAACTAATTAGTCATCGCCATACACTTAATAATGATTAAACATAAATCTTACGTAATATGCCTTCAATAGTAAATACATATATCGCGTTGCATGTAACGTTATATTATATATTTCGATGTTGCTTTCCATATGTCGCACCTCACCTGGCATTAGTAATTAGTACTTAACGGAAGTAATTTTATTTGTTATGTTCTATATTAAAACCTGTAACTATGTTTAGTATCTCCACTATAACTCCGTCATTAACTGACTGGCGTTAATCATCAAATGACATTATATACAATCTTAATTCTTACAGTTTAACTTTCTTCGCTCGTTTGTTTCCTCATTTGGGGTTGTAATCAATTTGAAAGTGTTGTTCTCACCAGTATTATATAAATTTAGCGCATTAATGTACACACACACACACCAATATACATTCATATATATATATATGTCAGAAGCTGTGTGGCCTTAGTTACTGCCAGAAACTACGAGTGTGGCTACATAGCTTTTTAAAGGGCAGAAGTAAACAGTTACAGGCAACGGTGCTCTCTCTCAGGAGACATCACTTCTCAGGGAAATATCTTAGGGAACTGTACTTGTGGCGGCTCCCTCATACATACCCTCAGCCATACAGTCAACTGCAAGCTATGTTGATGATATAAAAGTATCGCAGGCGGTCGAGAAGCTTGATGACACCCTGAAACTAGAAATAGACATGAATGCAATATACATGTGCGTTGGTGAAAATAGCATGCAGTTCAATGCTGAGAAGTTTCAAGCACTCTATTAGCGACTCACAAACAGACTACAGTCGGATTACACAGGATCAGATGGTAGCGCAATCTCAGAGTCAGAGTTGGTGCGTGACCTTCGAATCCAGATGAGTAATGATGCAACGTTCCATGTGCATATTACCAAAATGGTAACACTGTGCAGGCAAATAGCTGTATGGATTCTGAGATCATTCAGAATCAGGAAAGAAGGATACTATACTACTTGTATGGAGAAAACTCGTTTTCAGACACCCAGATTAGTGTTCTCAGCTGTGAACTGAACTCAAGGCAATCCAAAGTCACTAAGCAAAGAAGATTGACTCGGGATAACAGATGAGGTATTGAGAAAGGCTTTATTTTCTAGAGAGAAGTGGCGGAAGATATGCAGAGGTACACATATGGAAATTCCTGGAGAGTCTAGCTCCCGCCTTCGAGATTAAAACCTATACCAACATCCGAACTGGACGGCACTGCATAGTACCCATCTCCATTTAGAATAATGACCCAGTACTGAGACAGCTTAGAGTTCAAGGGCCCACAACTTTTCAATATTCTGCCAAACTACCTCAGAAAACTGCGAGTTGTACATGTACAGGTTTTCAAAGAACGTTTGGACAAATTTTTATCTGAGGTACTGGATGAACCTATATCGCGGCAGGAAACACAAAGAAGAACAGTTCTGTCCAACTCTCCACTTCACCGGAAACAATTCCGGTAAGAAAACCAATCACACTAAAGGCACCGCCCCAGCTTGGCCTCAGCCTCTAGCTGAAGCCAGTAAAAGCTAAAAGATAAAGCTGAAAACACTTCATAGACTGTGCATGTATATATAGCTCCTAGATCTTCATTAAACTATTATTTTATTCTATTATTGCTATTCGAGTACTATTTTTCTATCTTACGTACTCACATATGTAGTCACATATGTATCATATATTTATGTACTCACATGTACTCACATATGTGTTTTATATATATATACACACACACACACACAAACACACACACACACACACATACATATATATATATATATATATATATATACACACATATATGTGTGTGTGTGTGCGTGTGTGTGCGTGTGTGTATGTGCAGTTAAGTATGCTATGCATACCTTCATGCATATGTATTTGTTTATGTATGTATGTATGCTTGTATGTATGTGTGTGTGTGTGTGTGTGTGTGTGTGTGTGTGTGTGTGTGTGTGTGGTGGGGAACTTTCTTGAATTAGCCCTGAAGTACAACTAGATTCGCATGATCAATCCTGTTATCACATTTTAAAAAATCAATTCGTAAATTTTTTGCCGAAAAGGAACACCCAAAACAAAGATATTGAATACATTTAATTGTGATGTTACTTGCGGCACGCAATTGTGAGTACAAATTTAGTCCTGTGAACGTGAGTCTTGGATCAGGTTTCAAATATGAGACAACATTATTAGGGTACAATATAATTTGGCAGAAAAATATATGTTAGCAAAAAATGTCTAGTAATGAAAAATATGTATCAAGAATTATTAGGAATTCAGAAGCAATGGGCATCACGAAGTTTTTCTTTGATAAGATCGTTGTTGTCGCAGAATTATTAGAGTGTCAGAGAGTCAGACAAAATGCCTTTCTGTATTTTGTTATAATCGCTTATGTTCTGGGATCAACTTCGCCTTTCATTCTTCGGGTCAATAAATTTAAAAGTTAGTGAAATACTGTGATCAGTTTGATTATACTGTCTCGCCAAATTTGAGACATTGTATTACAAGGTATGAAATTGATAATTGATATAAAAAAGGTATAATCGAACTCATACAAAGATCACAGATTTAAAAAAAACACACAATAAAGTAACGATACATCTACCCTCGGTTATCACGGGTGTAAGGTTAAAAAAACAATGAATCAGTAAAAAATAAATAATAAAACATTTGAGAAACATAGGTTTCGTTCTGAGATGTAAAGATGTCGTGAGCATTGTCGATGGTCGGTGGAGCGCGCTTTTGTGGTTCAAGCAGAATCTATGGATCTTTTTTAAAACGGGGGCCACATTTTTCATTAACGAAACACTTTGAAACTTGGAACACTGGTAGAATGTGTCATATAAAACATCTTTTTCTCTTAGTCTTCTTTAAAAAAAAAGAAATCCATAAATTATTCCATGTTAAAGTTGTCGTATTTCTGTAATTTCAACCAATCACTGACGTCCATTCAGCCGATATACATTAAGTGCCGACTACATAAACAAACGATTCTGAAACAATTAACCCTAACCCTAACCCTAACTCTAACCCTAACCCTAACCCTAGGGTTAGAGTTAGGGTTAGGGTTAGGGTTAGGGTTAGGGTTAGGGTTAAAGCAAATTTAAAATGAAAAAAGCAAATAAAACGAAGAATCGTTTGTTTATGTAGTCGGCACTTAATGTATATCGGCTGAATGGACGTCAGTGATTGGTTGAAATTATCGAAATAAGACAATTTTTTACATGAAATAAATTCGAATACAAAAATATTTTTCTGTTCTATAACACAAAATAGATAAGTATACGAAGTTTGAAAGTCTTTCGGTACCAAAAGCACTACGTAAAACATTAATGAAAAATGTGGCCCCCGTTTTAAAAAAGATCCGAATCTATGGCTAATCACCGATCAAAGATCAGTTCGAAATAAGCGAAACATAGTTAACAATTTGCGTGTTATCCCCGATCAGTGGTGAATGAATCAGTGATAAGCAAGGATAAATGTACACAGTTTCTCCTATAGCAGCGATGATCAACATAATGGTGTGTACATTTGTATTTAACAGTCTTCTGTACACAGAATATGGTAGACAGACGTCTCTTGCTCAAGACGCCACAGAGTGAGACCGAGCCCAGAACAATTTAATTGGGAAGTAAATTTCTCAAGAACCCAGTCATTTCGTTCGCATTTCGGTCTTATCATTGCATGGTGAGTTTCAAAGTTTAGTATTCTTACCTAATCTAGTCAAAAAAGGTTTCGATGGGTTAAAAGCGTTTCATTTTGTGTGTAACGTAGAAGATTCCATGTGACCCAGTGGCCACGATTCCCAGTGGCCAAGATTTCACTTGATCCAGTGGAGGTAGCTAAAATGAAAAAAAGAGTAAACAACAGCAAAACATATCACATCTGAATGAAGCAGATTACTGTATAATTATATTATAGTAACGATAAGGTTTAGGCCACCTTGAGATTCAGAAAATATAGTAGAGACCTATTAACGCCACCTAATTCTTTCCTTAAAAAACTTGTATATAATTATTGTCGTCATTTTGGGGAAATATAGCTACTATTTTTAGCGGCTTACACAACGGTGTAGAAGTTCACTCATTGGCTAATCATGAAGATGATTCATTGAAAGGTAACCAGAAATCGCTTATTGCTTGCTAGTGACCTTTAAATGTAGTCCGACTTGAATATAATGACTATATAATAATTCAACAAGGCAATCATTATTTAATAGTCATTTGAAAGAGATTAGAATATGCTTTTACTCCCTTTCTCTCACTTCATATATAATACATACATATATACATACATACATACATACATACATACATACATGCATGAATACATGCATGAATACATGCATGCATACATACATATATACATACATATATACATACATACATGTGTGTATGTACATAGATGTACATGCATATATCCATATATACCCACACATGCATATTTGTATACGTATATACATGCATGACACACATAAATACACAGTTCAGCAGTTAGCAGTCACATCATTATTTAATATTAAGAAGAATGTTATTCACGTACAAATAAAGTCCATTAAAGCATTAAAAAAAGATGACCTGTAACAATAACAAATATGATTTAACAATTAATATACCCTTTCATCAAATACAGCGATTTTGTTCGCGCTTTAAAATTGTAATGGAAATCAGTGAGCGCTGCTTGATGTAAATATCATTCTAGGAGCGTGTATCATGGGCGAGGATCAAAAAGCTGGATTAGCGAAGCGGCAGAATTCAGCAAAATGAGTGAGTGTTAAACCAATGCATGTTTTTCCATTAAGCAAATTATAGTAACTCACAATTCGCAATAATGTTTTCATCCTTGAAGACGCTTTCATAGTCTGGCAATGAGATTCAAATATAATGCAATATCAAACATATTAAAAATCGCGCCTCACGATGAATTCATATACGTGCATATATATATATATATATATA
>NC_068981.1:56644412-56646198 GCF_001194135.2 Octopus bimaculoides | reverse complement strand
ATATATATATATATAAACACACACACACACACCCACCCATATATATGTATATATATATATATACACCTACATACATGCAGAAATATATATATATATATATATGCATGCAGGCACACACAATCAAGCATTGATAATCTTTCATGCATGTACACATTCATTCGTACAACTATGTGTAAATACATGCATAAATGCATACATACAATCATGCAAATACAAACACATGCATACATACATGCACAAAGATAGCCAGATAGATATAGATAGATACATACATACATACAATAGAGTTCAGTAAGCAGTCCCATGATAGAAGTATTAATGTATTCCCACATTTCAACCCCCTGGAGATCTTCTCACCCGGACTGGTAATGCAATACTCGAAGGAGTTCGTTGATTACAAAAGATTTCAGATTCTATTAAATTTGTAACAAGGCAAAAGAATAAATCAAAATTCATTATATACATCTCTCTGTGTGTTTGTGTGTGTGTGTGTGTGTTGTGCTTGTGTGCGTGCGTGTCTGTATAACTACATGTATACATATGTGCCGAGATACGGTTATATATATATATATATATATATATGCATATATATATATATACATATATATTTACATATATATACAGACATATGCGTATATATACCTATATATACACACATACACATACATATACATATATATAGAGAGATGCATTTATGCACACACACACATACACACATACACACATATATATATATATATATATATATACATATGTTTAGCTATATGTATTCATATGTATGTGTGCGCATATATTGTATGTATGCACGTATGCTTAATATGTGTGTGTGTATGATAAAAATAATAAAAGAAGCACGGAAAGTAATGTTAAAAGAAAGAGCTATAAAATTATGGCAAGCACTGAAGAAGTAAACATAACAAATGTTTGAAAGAGAACGAAAAAAAAAATGAAAGAAAATGTGGAAGGTTATTTAGAAAGGAAGATAGAAAGTAAATATGAAGGAAAGTGTGGAGAAGGCAGCCAGCCAACGACAGTTTATTGGGAGGGAAACTCTTCAGGGACTTACTACAGAATATAGTCGGACCAATTTCTAGCACGCCCAGAGTCTCCTGATTCCCTCCACCTTCTCTTCTTCCCCACTTTCTATCTATCTATCTATCTATCTATCTATCTATCTATCTATCTATCTATCTATTTACCCTTTCTTTCTCATGCTGGTTTCATTGATAAACATAACTTCCATCATTGCTAGGCTCATGAGATTTGACTGAATGTCTCAAATAATAAACGGAATTAGCAGGAATAACATTATTCTCTAATAGCCGGATTTATTTCAATGGTAAAGTCTCAGTCGACCTACATATAAAATGACATTCTAAGCAACTGATACCTGCCTGAAAAATTATATTTTCTCCAATTTGTCAGAACAGTTGTAGTTGTTAATGAACGCTACTATTGTCTTTTGGTGATAACTATTATTATTATTATTATTATTATTATTATTATTATTATTATTATTATTATTATTGGTAGTAGTAGTAGTAGTAGTAGTAGTAGTAGTAGTAGTAGTAGTAGTAGTAATAGTTAACGTTGTTGCTGAAGCTAGCGCTATGATGGTGTTAGTAGTTAGTATTCAATCATATAATCGTTGTGGTCTTGGTTATTTTTGCTATTGTTATTGTGGTTGGAGTGTGTTTCGAAATATATATCAAATATATATACAAACATACTTACATACACACACATACACACACACACACACACACACACACACACACACACACAC
>NC_068981.1:56642284-56644402 GCF_001194135.2 Octopus bimaculoides | reverse complement strand
CACACATATATATACATATATATATATATACATAGAGAGAGGGAGAGAGAGAGACTCGCGCACACACGCACACATACATATATATGACAGAGAAAGAGAAAGAAATAGAGAGAGATACATGCTCATACCCCTTACAGCCTTCTTACTCTGACCGTTTTATGCTATGCTTTTAGCCATACGTTACCAAAATTGCATTTGTGAATCAAGCTTCATGGAAAATCTCGCTCCAAGCTAACAACATCTTGTTGGTATGATAGTGGTGAGGTTCTTAATGGAAGAAATTCAATGAAGTGTACAAAATTTCTACAAGCTATTCCAAGTAATAAACACCTAAAATTGTTTTAATGCTATAATTACGTTGTTTCATTTTCTCCTGCTCTTTTTACTTTTATTTCTTTCGTTATGTTTCGCCAGGGATAACTGTTTTTTTTTCAAAATAGATATTTCTTTTTTCTTTTTTCTTTTTTTGTAGCTTATATCTCTATCTTTATACCATCTTATCTGTTTTTGTTTTAGCTTTGCTTTTTGTTTTTTTGTTTTTTTTTTATTTTCCTCTCTGAAATTTTCCTAATTTTATCTTTGGGATACACAAATTCGCACATGCTCCCGAACAAGAGGGTTTCGTTTCAATGTTAAGACGTTTTATTGCAAGTGAGAAACTGAGTTTGATAGAAATATTTTTTTTTTAAATAAATAAAAATATTTCTACGATTGATAGAAATATTTTTGTTTTAAATAAATAAAAATGAAGCAAATATAATTACAAAATAACGATGAAGTCATAAAAACGGAAGTTATAGGTACAACGACTAACGTATCTTTATTATGGGACAGTTTTGTCTGCTTGCGCAATTAAATATATATTCTCTGATCGCTGCTTTTTTCGTGTCTCCACCAATTTTATATTAGTCTCTTGCATCATTAATCTTGGCATCGTTAATATTGCAGTATCAAATATCATCTCAAACTTTGTAGACGTTCATGACGTCGATGTAGATCATCGTCATCATCCATCGACGCACGCTACAATCATAGCTGTCATCGTCATTATTTTCATCCACATCATCATCATCATCATTACTACCATCCTGCTGCTTTTCGTCGTCGTCGTCACCTTAAACCTCCCCCTCCTCCTCCTCCTCATCATCATCATCATCAACATCATCATAATTATCATCATTGTCATAGTCATAATATTCATCATTGTCACAGTCATCGTTTTCATCATCATCATCATCATCATCATCATCATCATCATCATCATCATCATCATCACCATCATCATCATCATCATCACCATCATCATCATTATTTTCATCATCAGCATCATCATCTTAGATGTCATAGTCGTCGTGGTCGTTATCGCCGTCATTGTGGTAGTCGCGTAGTCGTCGAATGATCATCACGACCAACATAATTGTGTCTTTCTCATCACTAGCAGCATCTTCATAACCGCTGTATGTAACATCGCAGCTGCTGCTACTCCTCCTCCTCCTCCTACTACTACTACTACTACTACTACTACTGCCTTCACTTTAAACATAAGATAATAGACATCGGTTTCATCACCCCTATGATTACTCACGACATTCGTACCATCATTACTGCCACCACTATTATCTCACTACAGCTATTACAGCAATCATCATCACCATCACCATCACCAACACTATCACAACCATCACCATCAATGGAGAGAGAGGGAGAGTGAGAGAAAGAAAGAAAGGAATAGAAAGAAAGAGAGAGAGAGAGATGGAGAGTCACCGTAATGTCCAACAGTACACATTTTACAACATATAGTCTTTCCGTCTACCCCAACCCTTCACTCTGCTCACTGTCTGTAAAGGTTAGACAGACAACAAGAAGATATTACCCCAGAGTCCTGTGATAAGTAATTCTATCAGACTTGATCCTACCAATCAAAGGGCACGGGTCGATCTAAAGAGATTCATTTAATGTAGCGAGATTTCTGCTTCCAATCACAATACACATTTAGTGTTGGAATTGAAATAAAAACAATTGGCAAGGAAAAGAATATAGAATATAACCATGGTGTCGGTGATGGTGGTGGTGGTGGTGGTTGTGGTGTTGTTGTTGTTGTTGTTGTTGTTGTTGATG
>NC_068981.1:56641264-56642274 GCF_001194135.2 Octopus bimaculoides | reverse complement strand
TGTTGTTGTTGTTGTTGTTGTTGTTGTTGATGGTGGTGGTGGTGGTGGTGGTGGTAGTGGTAGGAGGTGATGGCGACGAAGAAGGCAACGGTTTCTTTATTTGCCAGAAGGCCGATAAAAATGAAAAACGTTTAAATACACTGACAAGCACAAGACATAAAGTTATAGCAAAGTTATCAAATTCTAAAAATGACTGAGTACAAATCACGTACACCTAAAGTTAAACAAATACACACACCTACGCACACAGCACACACGCATACACCTGTTACACATTTGGGCACACACATGTAGAAATACACACACACACATGTAGAAACACACACACACACATATTAACATTTTGGTGTAAGATGTAAATTTTATCTATTCTTTCGAAGTTAATCATTCACGCCATCACTTCTCGGAATTCCATGGTAAGTGAATTTCTTGTTCAGGTAAAAGGATCCTGAGCTTCGAATGAATATATATCTATATATATTTACGATTTAATGTACACAGTATAAAAATAAGAGCTACTAATAGCTTCTTGATGTGAAAAAACGCAGCTAGGTAGGTTTTTTTATAATGTGTTTTTGTGCCATTAGGCAATCTCCTGGCTCTGGACACATGGTCTGTTCAATTTGAAAAGCACGTCTGTGGTACATGAGAAACCAAGAAAAAACAAACGGGAAGGTGCATGCATAAAGTGAAAGGCTGAATAAAAACGGAAAAAGAGAGCAAAGAAAATTAGTTACGTCCTATAGAAAATTAGTTATGAGACTATAATTAAACTAGTTGTAGTAGAATAACTCACTGGAAAAGGTTCTAAAATTTTTCTGACAGCTGGTAACTCCGGAGAGAGTGACATCTTCCAGTTTACCAAAAGAAATTTGCCTATATGTTTGCATTTGCTGAAAATTTCGGATCTGGAATTAAGAAGTGCGGTGTAATTCCGATACATACATACATACATACATACATACATACATACATACATACATACATACATACATACATACATATATATA
>NC_068981.1:56640290-56641076 GCF_001194135.2 Octopus bimaculoides | reverse complement strand
ATATATATATATATATATATATATATATATATATATATATATATATATTCTTTTATTTATTTACATTTATATATATCTATCTATGTGAACTTCAACCCCGACTTCGTCGAGGGAATGGCCCATGGCAACATAAATGGCTTTAAGAGAAATGCAAATCGAGCTGTTGTGGAGGTAGTAGGTTAAATAAACACAGTTAGGCTTGATACATATATTTACAGGGGCATAAAAATATAGGCAATAAAATAAAGAAATATATAGAGAGTAACTATGTAATATCTTATCTCGATAGCAATTTCAAGAAGCCAGGAATTACATAATAGCCATAATTTACAGGTAATATATGCGTAATGTCATAGGTAGGCAACCGGTGATCAGTCCAGATAAAGTTATTACTTATAGTCGGGCTTCGTTTTCAAGAGAAGCTTGGTAAATGCCGCGTTTTCTGATCCTGTTTGCAGACACATACTTTCGCCAAAAATGTGGTATCGCGATGGGTACTAAAGCTGCACCAGTCCTTGCGAACCTCATAATGGTTTTTTTTTTAATTAACACTATATGAAACCTCACGTCAGAAATTTGGACACCTTTTCCACATCTTTTTAATGGATAACTGGAAAAGATATTTGGATGATTGTTTCATCATATGGAATGAACCCTATGAAAAACTTCTAGAATTCAAATCCATTCTTAATAACATACATCCCAACATTCAATTCACTATGGAATTCAGCAAACATCATCTCCCTTTTCTTGATCTCTTAATCATAAAAACACCTAATAACCAAA
>NC_068981.1:56634308-56635045 GCF_001194135.2 Octopus bimaculoides | reverse complement strand
ATAGCATCACCTGTATCGACCAGAGTATTGTGGATTGCTATACTCCACTGGTTACAATACCCTTCCAATTCCTTCTTGATTGAGTCCTTCGTTATCATCTAGTCCCAAATTGTTTAATTTAATTGTCTCCCATTCTTGTGGAGGTCTTCCGAGTGATATTTTCTGATCTCTTGGACACCTGAACAAATCTACTTGTTATCTACGAACTTTGTGGCATGTATAACCCAGCGGAAGTTGTACTTTCCGTATTCTGCAATTGCGTTGTTCATTCCGCACCGTTCCCGAATTACTTCCATTTCGGATCGGAAGGTAATGGAATAAGTCTGTTTGGGCCACTCATTGACTATCCGCGGATACATGGGCATTGAAATTTCGTGGAGGATAGAAGAAAACGGATGGCGTTTAACTCGATAAAATATGTGCTCAACGCAAACCTGAAGAAGAGCTTGTGTGCTCGCCTCTTCAATGGCACCGTTCTATCTGTGCTCTTATATGCAAATGAGACGTGGACTACTATGAAGTGGGAAGAACATCGATTAACTACGACGCAGAAGAGTTGCATACTAGGAACATCATTACGAAAGCGTAGGTATGTATAAAATACACGTGCATGCATACATACATACATACATACATACATACATACACGTGTGTGTATGTATAAATACATTCATAAATATATACAGAGATATACATACACATGAATATATATATATATATATATATATATATATATA
>NC_068981.1:56628894-56633795 GCF_001194135.2 Octopus bimaculoides | reverse complement strand
TATATATATATATATATATATATATATGAAAACGAAGTGTTTATTTCTTTATAATTTACGTATTGTTTTAAAAATAGGAATTTTCCCAATATATTCAGCAGAGAAACAGCCTGAAATCGTTGGTCGCCGCCTTGAAAGAATGCCAATTAAATCTCCAAGGAAATTTAAACGCACAACAAAATGTAGACTTCGTTATTTGTCACTGCTGTTTTCTATGTTTATTTAATATCAGTTTTGTTGAATTTGAAAATTGGAAACGATCTTTTTTCTTTTTGTTTTGAATTTGAAAGAAAAAGTTAGATTTTTGGGTAGCTAAAATAATAAGAATATGCTTTAATTTTCTTAATAAACTTGCTTTTGTCAGAATATCACATTCAGATATTCTTTTGCATATTGATGTCATACTTAGGCACAAAGCCGCAGTAACAAACTGATATATATAATAGAAAGATAGAAAAGGGAAATGAACGAACGATTGCAACGTCAGTTACTTTCTCAAACTTATGAAAGGTCAGTGTAGTCATTAGTGAAATTTTAACTAGATAGACACTAAACACTGTAATGTACATAGTTTATTGTTCTAAAATTCTGTGAATTATAAAAAAATACTGTATAACTGCAAAAATAGAGAAAATACATTTTAAATGATTACAGAACAGGCATACATTTAAGATGTTTTTTACGAAATACCTAACTTGTACATAATTTCCTGAGTAAGAATATTTTATGAAGATGGAGATTATGGAAAAAGCTATACAGAAAGGATGAAACTACAGCCGATAGAAACCCAGATATTTCATATACTAAATGATATATGTCAGTTTTAATTCTCCGTCCTCCTGCAATTTCTTAGAAAGCATGAGTAGCCGCATCATTAAGCGGGAGTATGATAGACTAATCGAGAGATTCATAGTTCATAATCAATTACCTCAGATGGCCAAATCACATAACACATGCTATATGTAGTTGGCTAACCTGCTAGAAATTGTAACCAAATTTTCTATTAAATCACACTGTACAGTATTAAAAAGGAAGGATAAATTCGATATCATAGGTACAAAGATAATTTTTGGTAGAGTATTGGTTGAATTATTTTTCTTTGGCCCTAAAAAAAGGAAATTTCTCGTTTGAACTATTACATGAAGACAATAAACCACTAGAGCGAAAGCTGGTTGTCTATTGGTGTTTCCAACACCGCCAATTCAGCGAGAATTTTTACTTCTAATATACAAAAGAGCTCTATGTAAGGCTTTAGTCTATGATATATATATATATATATATATATATACATATATCTTTGCTATTACGTCGTATGTCCAAATTTGGCCAATTACGTTTTCCTTTCAATATTTATGTTTGTTTGCAATAGCCGATTCTTTTGGTCAAACTATTGTATCTCCAGCTACCTCAGATCCAACATATCAAAAATTGTCAAAGTGTAGTACAATGGTTTTGCTACGGAATGGTGAAACTATTGCTTCGTTTTCTGAAAGAGCAACGTTTTTGGATTTACGACACTTTTGCATAACAGCAACGATAAATGTATGTATGTATGTATGTATGTATGTATATATATGTGTGTGTGTGTAGTCAATTAAAAAAACACAGAGAAAAAGAAGAAAAAAACATATGTTTGGACGTGGCACAAGCAAGGTATTAAGACGATAGAAGGAAAAAAATTAGAAGTTTTACGTTTCGAGCATAGCTCTTCTTCGGAAAGAGGAAGAAACAGGAAGGTCTAAGACAAAGGAGAAAAAGGATCGCCAACAATTACATGCAGTTACATTTTTGAAGTCGTGTATGTATAATAAACTAAGTACGAGACATAAAGAATAAACACTGGGGTCGATTCATTCGACTGAAAATTCTTCGAAGCGGTGTTCCAGCATGGCTGCAGTCTAATGACTGAAACAAGTAAAAGATAAAAGAGGGGCGTGCATGTTCGTGTGTGTGTGTGTGTGTGTGTGTGTGTGTGTGTGTACATAAATATGAAAATTCATAAGCGGGTACAATTTACTGCAGTGTTTTCCCGTTACCTTCCGCCCATCACCCAACCAAATGCATGTACTAACGCTCGTCGTCTCATGTTTAATACCAAGTAAAACATAATCTGGCGCAAGCGTATACACACTGAAGCATGTACACTGCCTTTTCTGGCTTCACTTCATAGAAACCCACAATCTTGAGCTGATAACTTTTCATCCATTTTTGCTTTATTCGAGAACCTTTCTCTCTTCTTTTTTACTGGTAGTCACTTCTATAAGACAGACAGACAGACAGATACATAGATATCTCCGCAAATGTTCAGTGTGTCCTAAGTATACTTTCGCTTGGGCTTCTTTCATACGACTGGCTTCTTTCAGTTCCCACCTATTTGATCCATTCACAAGGCTTTGTTTGGCCCGCGGCAATAGTAGAAAACACTTGCCCAATGTGCCACGCATTGAGAATGAACCGGAAATCATGTGATTGAGAAGCAAACTCCTTACCACACAACCACACCATCGCCCATACATACATACATACATACATACATACATACATACATACATAAAAACCTGGAAAAATTAGGGTCCTCAAAACCTAAACGAAAAAGGCTGATTAGAAGACTACAGATTCAAGCCATCAATGGAACTGTAAAGATATGTAAAACTTTCCAAAAATTTAGCACATAAATACATATGCATGCATCTAGACATGAAAATATATGCATAAAAACGCATCCATAAAGCAAACATACAAATCTGCGCATAAATACATATGCATACGCCTAGAAATGAAACTATATACGTAAAAACGCATCCATAAAACAAACATACAAATCTGCGCATACACTAACACCAAATACTGCACACACACACACACACACACACACACACACACACACACACATATGCACAAATACCTAGATGATGTTGATAAAAGTTCCAATGAAGAAGCCTTGAATCTATGTTAGAGTCCGGCTCTTTCTCTATTGACAAGAAATACAGAAATGAATCTGATTGATAACATACATATACGTACGTAATTATATCTGTATGTATGTGGAGAGAGAGAAAACGAAAACAATAGAACTAAATAATAAGTTCTGTCAATGAACCTCAGTGATTTAGAAATCAATGTATGGTTTGGTACTTTTACAGTGTAAAGAAAACTAGGTATCTGAAAAGATAGCTGAAAATGTAAAGATCAGTCCTATTGCTGACCTGGTTCAGAGATCTGGTTTTCTTGACACTGTAAAAGTACCGAACCACACATTAATTTTGAAATCATCTGGAGTTCCTTGAGAGAACTTATTTTTTTTAGTTCTATTGTTTTCGTTATGAATTCTGGTAAAACTTGATGAAAGGACCTTCACACACGATCACTCCTCCAATTTCTGTTGAAGCATCGTCTATCTAGGATCACCTTATGTGATGTATTCTTCCGTTTATAAGACGGTAGAGTCTGATTTTAAGAAGATTTGGCAATTCTCATGTAGAGGCTCACACAAACTTGACACAATGAGCGGCTGCTACTCGTTCAGTAGACTGCAACGACAATGCACGAATGCATCTCCACATGATAATGTGGGTATGAGTTTATGCCTGTCATTGTTATTTTTGCCTGCATTTGTGCATGTGTTGGAAAAATGTTTACACGTGTGCATCTAGATTGTCCAATACAAACGTGTGCCAGGAATCATGTGTTCTGTGTTTTTTCTTTTGCATATGAATGTATGTTATGTCTGTATGTTAGTGTGTAAGTAAATGTGATTTTTCTGTTTCTCAATGTCTAGGTGAGTAATCTGTGTTGTGTGTGTGCATATAATGAGATATGTACTCGTATGAGTCTAATTTTTTTTAAAAATCAGTGTATGTCTGGGTGTATAGTATCATTAGTCTACATTTAATTTTTGAATGTATTTGTCAATTTCTTTATTTATCGATTTATTTATCTATTTATTTACCCACTTATATATTAATGCATTCATTTATTCATTCATTTATTCATTCATCCATTTATACTTTTATATATTTATAACGATGCCATTTTGGCAGTAGAGAAGCCATCCATGGCATTTCATTTCAGTCACACGCTGGCTTTTGGGGGCTTTAGACGACTAGCCAGTTTCTTCTTTTTATATATATATATATTTTTTTTTCTCTTTGTATTTATTTTTCCTCCATTTATTTTATTTATATATTATTTTTTTATTATTTCGGAGGTGCGGTAAAGATAGGCTGAGATAAAAACACTGCTGTTACTCAGTCAAACGAAATGCTAAAAATCCTTCACAACAAGAATGCAATTGTTATTGTTGTCATTCCCATCAGCAAACCCATCTCGGAGTCATTGCAGATATTATAGACTTCATTAGAAGGCTGAGAAGGTTTTACTACGAAGATTATGCAGCATGTAAGGGTGCAGCAACACTGCAAATTTCACAAAGAAAAAAAAAACTTGCCTGTTATAAATATGTCAAATACATAAAGACACACATATAGATAAACATAACACGCAGATATACATACATGGCTGTATGTGTATGTACATATATGTAAACATATGTCGTGTGTATTTATATATTCATTACGGAAAAATTTGGATAAGTACTGTTTTCACTTTGCTAAAGATTTTCTACTATTTGAAAATAATATGTATTCTTGTTTTTATACTATTCATTTGGTTCTTTATAGATTATTTTAATAGATAACTTATTTAACACTATATTATTTAGAAGTTATAGTTTCATTTCAACATAATATTAGAACTTCGATTGGAATAGTGTTGATATATTTTCGATTATTTTTGATTAATATTATTTGATTAATTATTAATCTTTATAGTTTATAATATCGTTAAAGTTTTTTTTAAATCAAAACTTTGTATATATAAAGTTTAACCTTTTATTCTTAATA
>NC_068981.1:56612757-56627179 GCF_001194135.2 Octopus bimaculoides | reverse complement strand
AAATTTTAAATAGCTACAGGTTTTACCCAGTCACAAAACAGGATTTGAAAGCTATCGTTTTGTGTGTGACAGCACGTGTTGTCAACATTCCGAAATCTACACGCGTTTTGATATGAAACTGTAAACAAATGGAATACTGGTGAAATTCTGCTTTACGCAAGACCTATTAACTCCTCATAAATGTTTTTATTTTTTAGAATTTTCAGAAAATTTTTGCGAATTTGTATTCTACACATAGGAATTCAAACGATTATGCAAAAACTACAAAAAAAAAAAAGAATTTTGGTGGGTGATTTAAGGCTTATTTAGCTATAATTTCACGACCACTTCATATGTCATGTGTTTTAAGTATTTAATAAGCGAAAAATGTCAAAAAAAGAAACAAGTAACTAACACATATTTTGTAGATTTAAGCATTCAATATACATTTAATGCGATAAGCAGCACATTAAAAATTAAGTATTTTTCAAAATAACAAACTTGGCGGGTGCCACCTTCAAACCACGTATCATCCCTCACTAACAATTGTTATCTCTACCTTACCGACACTTATCCAACATAACTAGCTTTTTTCGATGCTTATCTTAACTAATACTTTTTGCGACGTTAATCTTAAAAATGTGTTTCCAAAATACTAATCGTTTCCATCACATTTTTCAGTAAGTTGCTAAAACTTATCTCTATGATTACCTTTTTCCGACGCTATTCATTAGTTTTACCGGCACTAATGCTAATCATATTTACTATCGTTAACCGTTGCCAATAGATTTTCTGGCTCTCATCCTAACTACTATATTTCGTGACGCTAATCATAATAACTGCGTTTCTCGATGCTAACCGTTACCGTTACCTTATCGTGTTAATCGTTATCATTACCTTGCCGATACTAATCGTTACCATCATTGCACTTTCCGACGCTGATCATTAGCATCATTACATTTCCCACGCTGATCGTTACCGTCATTACATTTCCCGACGCTGATCGTTGGAAATCCTCTTAGCCCCTTGTGGAGCATAGGACCGGTTTCCCGGTTTCCGTGGCGTATATGTTCCCCACTAGCTGAACGGGACGCCAGTCCATCGCAGCTTTTTACTCAAGAAACAGGAAGAAAGTGTGAGAGAAAGTTGGGGCGAAAGAGTACACTACCTCCTGCCGGAACCTCGTGGAGCTTTAGGTGTTTTCGCTCAATAAACACACACAACGCCCGGTCTGGGAATCGAAACCGCGATCCTCCGACCGCGAGTCCGCTGCCCTAACTACTGGGCCATTGCGCCTCCACTGACGCTGATCGTTACCGTCATTAAATTTCCCGACGCTAATCGTTACCGTCATTACATTTCCCGACGTTGATCGTTACCGTCATTACATTTCCCGACGTTGATCGTTACCGTCATTGCATATCCCGACGCTGATCGTTACCGTCATTACAACTCCCGACGCTGATCGTTACCGTCATTGCATATCCCGACGCTGATCGTTACCGTCATTACATTTCTGGACGCTGACAGCTACCACCATTACATTTCCCGAGGCTGATCGTTACCACCACGTGGTTTAGCGGAAAATACATTCGCCAACATATGTGCTTTCTCGCCAGACAGATGAGTTCTCATGCTTGGATTGTTACTATGAAAGCGGGCACTTATATGTGGCTTTCGATTGGCTAAAATTACCCCAAATTTGCAAATTTTAAAAGCTATTAACCGCTTATTTATTAATTTAAAGCGAAAATGAATTTCATATCAATAGTTATCATACAAAACTACACTAATACACTAAATATAAAATCAATTGGAAGATATATTGAAGAAACTGAAAAATGGCAGCCAAACAGAAAATATCCCTTTTTTTAAAAAAAATGAACAAGTTTGCGATTTGAGAGAAATTTGGCTGTTATTCCTAGGAAGGTCGAATAAACGCCAAGAGGATAAGTTGTTGGCTCACCTGCTTTCCAGAGATATCTGTGGTGTTGGTTTATATTTTAGTACCAAAGTGGCTGTTGCTTCATGTGGTACTGCTGCTCGAGTTACTTCCACAGTTACGCCGACACTGATCGTTTTGCTGGTCTGCTTGACTAACAGCATTGTCAATTACTGCTCGTGCTACAGATCGCCTTGTTCTTCCCATTGTTTTTGTGAGAATAGGGTTAGAAGTTGTTCCTTCAACTACCGTACTTCTTGCTTAATCTTTAAATTCCCAATTTTCTCTAGTAACGAAGATACGTTTCTCATTAATTTCCTCCGGAGAATTCTGAGAAATATTGAGAATATTGTGAAAATATTTGAAAGAAAACATTTACAAGAATTTTATCGAAAATATAAACAATTCCAGCATTGAATAGATTACATGTTTGTTCCTATTTATAAAAACTTTGCTGATGAACCTAGAAAATATAAATTAATGAAAATTTCGGCAACGGTATACAAGCAATATCCAAATAAATAAATAAAATAAAATATATAGATAAAATGTTAAAATAAATTGTTTATATAAAAGTTAGTAAACAGATTCTATGGGAATTTTCAAAACAACAGTTACTTTTACAAATATGCTTGCGTTAAAAAGTTATCCTTTACTTCAAACAAGAATCAATCCTAACACCTTTAATGCAAGGTTTTGAACATTTCCTTCGGATTTTAATCGTCTGTTTTACCTAGCCTGTAATTAGACGCTATAAAAAAGCCAAAAACTAAAATAAAAACCTGAAGAATATCAACAAAATATTCAGTATTCAGATTGATTAGTTATCAATTCTTCTTCTTCATAATATAGAATAGTGGGAACAAAATGTTCCTACAAACTTCTTAAGCCCTTCCCAACTAGTGTTATGGAAACAACCGATATTCGTTTGTATACTGTCCAGGTCACGAGGGACTGCCTAGTTTCAAATAACGTTATCGTACTACTTGCTTATGGTGGAGGCGCGTGGCTTAGTGAGAATAGTGTAGAACTCATGGTCGTAAGATTGTGGTTTCGATTTCGGACCGGGCTATGCGTTGTGTTCTTGATCTCAAGTAAAACACTTCATTTCACGTTGCTCCAGTTGGCAAGAATGAGTATTACTGCGACGGACCGGCGTCCCGTTTAGAGTGTGTAATATATACACGAGAGAATACGGGAAGTCGGCTTTATGAGTCGCCATGACTCAGTAAGGATCTTTCTCTTTTTTTATGTTACTTGCTTACGCGTTAGTTAGTCATGTCCAGTTTTCAGTTAGCCTAGCAATACAACCAGAACAATCGTCTTCAGAAATATTTCTGTCTCTATTTTCGCTCAGTCTGTGTGCATCAAGAATCATGATATTTATTACTTGCAATATCGCCCAGACCACATTTTGTGTCTTTCCGTTAATAATATCAATAGAATAATAATCAATGTTTTACGTTTTTTTTTTGAGATATGCACGTCTATGCATTTAAAACTGTAAATTTTCATTTCTTTTTGTGTTGTTTCTTTGTAAGTCGTGTCCTGTTATTCATTTATTAAGTGTTTTTTTATTTATTGTTGTGGACGTTATTTTGCTACGCTGCGTCAAGAAGGTTTGCAAAAATTTATTATGTTTAAGAAAACCAACCTAATTATTTTTGCCGGCTAAAATCCATTTAGAGAGCCCGGCGGGCATTCTAAATAGGCTTCCATTGTGAAATAACCCGAAAAGGTAACACATTTCATTCAATAACTTTATGATAATAATCGAAGTCTTCGGAGTTCGCGAAAACAGGGAAGAATTATGAATACGAATAACAATATCATCATAATAATAATCATCATCATCATCATCCTCATGAACAATAACAAGAATAACCAAAACAACAAAAACAACATAATCAGCAATAATAATTACAATATTTTCATTTGTTCTGCTACAAGATACAATTCTGTTAATAAATGCATTCAGAGCTGTTACAAAATGTGTTGATATACATATAAAAATGTTATAACAACGAGGTAAGAGCAGAGGTGTTAAGCAGTATATTAAAACATGTTAATCTTTTTTAATTACATAAAATGATTATATGACTATGTGACTGAGTTAGTATGTGTGTGTGTGTGTGTGTGTGTGCGCGCGCTTCTTTATGTCTATGTTGTCCGCTTGACAACTGGTGTTTGTTTGTTCATGCACTCCTAACTTAGTGGTTCGGCAATAGAGTTCGATAGAATGAGTGCCAAACTTTAAAAATATTAAATACCGGAGTTAAACTGTTCGACAAAAATACTTCAAGACAGTGTCCCAGCTTGAACATAGTTCAATGACTGTTACATATAAGAAAAATACACACACACACACACACACACACACACACACACACACACACACACACACACACACACACACACACACACACACACACACACACACACACACACACACACACACACACACACACACACATACACACACACACACAAATGTGATTTCAAGTGAGGCATCAAAACGACACGGTCATTAGAGCGTTGACTAAAGTCCCAATTTACAATAGTCCAGGCTCTGCCTTCTGTATTCAAATATCGCCAACATCGTCTCTGGCTTTCGCCCTTTCAGATGAAGAGAGAAATGAAAACCAGAGCAGAGTTCATATAGTGAAAAGAAAAATACCCTTGTTGGTACAGATCACATGCCATGCAAGACTCCTTAAATTCGATAGCACAACACATATTATACTCGCAGTATCCTGCACAGAACACATACCTTACACAATTATCACCCATTCCATAATATACTCCAGAAAACCAACACCAAACAGTATAAAACAACACACACTGCAAATACTCAAAACAGTAACCAGCCTATATTACCACACAGCATATTCTTACATAACTGAAACCCCATACTATAAAGCGAACAATACACAGATACATTCTACACAGATGACATTCAATAACACATCACATCCCATATTGCACATACTCTCCACAATAACCACACGACATTAAAGCACTTAACATAACGCAGACGCAAATTATAAATGTGAAACGCCATCAACCCTGATAGAATAGCAAATTGTTACACAAAATCTACACGACAGAAAGACGAAACACTAAAATGACACGAGAAACAAGAAAATAAATTTTGCTACAAAAACTTATATAGCTGCAAACAAAAATTCTACATCCCCAAGTGACGATGCTGCACACACCTCAGAAACGGGGATGCGCACCTGATGGTGCCGTAGAAAGTTGCATGAAACTGGTGCTGGCGTCATTGTCGTTGTTACTTGTGTTCATTGTATTTAAAGTACAAACACATTTGTTTCAGACTCTTTACTCTTGGGTGAAATAACAAGGGTAAAACCTTTGTAGGAATTAAAGTAGCAAGGAATATTTACGTCATTATATCCTAGCAGAAAGGTTAGTTCTATTGAGTGCTTTGATATTTTATTCATCTCGCTGGCATTCAGACAGAGGGAGTGCTGTGTAATTCACGCAGATCATTTGGTTTGCGAGCATCTGTTTTTAAATAATTCATATCTACAATCACATTCACACATATTGATATGTATGTACACGTTCCTATAGCTTAAAAAAGGTATACACATATATACATGTATTCATATCCCTACACATACAGACACCTATAAAATTATAGACTCATAAACAATATTCATACTCGCGTACACATAATTACGTATATATTTGGGTGTACAAGTGTGTATCTATTATTTGTATATTAATGCAGCTCTTCTCAAGATATGTGGACATCCCAGGAGGATATTCTCGGTATTTTATTTATGCTATTCCTTCTTACGCCTACCATTGATGCACGGAGTATACAACCGACCATCAGACACATCAACTTGAATATTCGATACAATCTGTAGGCAAAATAAGTATACAACGTTTCTACAATATTGAAATAGCACATTTCTACAACACTGAAACTGCAAAATATAAGAAACCCCAGAGAAGACAAAGTGTTGCGTGTTGCATAGTCACGAACATCGGTTAGCGATACAATCACACAAAGTTCACCTAAAATTAAGACTATCACGGGAAACTCAGTATATCGCGCCTAGATGTTCAGGCAATAACCCACATAATACGCGTCTGCTTGATATTCCCTGACTGGTCGTGATCCCCATTAACGAGTGAAAGTTAGATTGTCTTATATGATTTATATCGTTTTCCATTGCCTACCATATCCACTATACCCACTTAACTAAATTTAACGAGTACTGTGATTGGTTAATCTGTTACTATCTCTATTTGGATAATTTTATAGCCGTCTTGATTAAAATATGTTTCTTATGTAGCGGGACTGCTGTAAAAATAAGGTTTCAAGGCTGCCTATTGAAAGAACGGATAGTTAGTCGTTTCTTTTCTCCTTTCTTTCTTTCTTTCTTTCTTTCTTTCTTTTCTCTCTCTCTCTCTCTCTCTCTCCCTCGCTCTCAATCACTCTAACCCCTCTATTCAAATCCTCAATTTCTCACAAATAACAATTGAACAAAATGTATTGATTGGAGTGCCAGTAAGTTTCCGATAGACCTAATGATTGACTTGATGAAAGACATAGAGAACGGTGTGCCGATTGAGGTGGATAAAGTAGGCCCAGAATTCAAAAGACGCACAAATGATTAACTATTAAATGGAAGTCAAACTGAATGTTCATCATCACCTAAAACAAGTCTACCTAGAGGATGTGAGATGATTCTTGTTTCGGCTATTATACACGGGTTGCTCACAGAAACTTTTGGCTGTAAAAGAATACCGAACCAGGCGTAGAAAGCGGTCGGGGATCTGTAGTACGCCTATCTAACCGGGGTTGCAGCTTCTCATCCGCGTATGAGTCGATTAGGCATATTTGTGTTTTTGTATGTATGTATGTATGTATGTGTGGACATTTGTTTATCTCTGTATTATATCTAAATAGTGAGTAGGATAAACTTCAAATATTGTAAAAGGTGACACAAACATGATATTTGGCACACCTCTAATTTACAACAGTCTTTTTAAGATAGGTATGATCGCCAACGTGAAAATCGAAAATAGCGGCCATAATCCAAGATGGCGTCCAACATTATAGTGAAGAAGATAGTAGAAAAATCCTTCGAAAGGTGATACAAATATGCAGTCTGGTACACCTGTATTTTAAAACAGAGTTTCTCAACCTATTTTGGCCAAACGCCCCCTTTTGACCCTTGGAGTCACAAATGCACCCCCACCCCACAAAATATTATTATGGCGTCCAACATTAAAAATCAATAATTGCAATGAACAGGAAATAAGTTTTATTATAATAGACGTTATTTATTATGCAATATTTTACACAAATAGCCTTATATTTACCTTTTGAAAGATTTATCTACTGTCATCTTCACTAAATCAGGTTATACATATCAGGCGGAGTAACAAATCAGGCGGGGCTCATATGGGGCCAGGCCCTCCAGACGAAGCCAGCACTGCCATTACCTGGGGATGAAACAATAATGACGATGGCACATTCATTATCCACTGAACTGAACTAAGAACCATAGCAGAACAATGCCATGCACTTAAAAAGTGCCAATGCAAAACTGAATGTGCAGGACGTTGCACATGCAAGAAGTCAGCCTTTCTTTGTACATCCCTTTGTGCTTTCGATTTGATTGATGATGAAGCCTGTATAACCTGAATCAGTGAAGAAAATAGTATAACATCCTTCAAAAGGTAAATATAAGGCCATTTGTGTAAAATATTCCATAATAAATAATGCTTATTATAATAAAACTTATTTCTTGTTCATCGCAATTGTTAATTTTTAATATTGGACGCCATTTTGGATTTTGGCCGCTATTTTCCATTTCCCCGTTGGCAATCATGTCTATCTTAAAGAACATGTTTTAAACTATAGGTGTACCAGACTGCATATTTGTATCTCCTTTTGAATGATTTTTCTACTATATTCTTCGCTAAAATGTTTACCTTCTTCATATATTTTATAGCAATTTGCCTTGTCCTAAATTAATGACCATATCATTTCATCCGTCTTTACTGAGTTCTGAGTTCAAATTCCGCTGAGGTCGACATTGCCTTCATCTTTAGTATTACTATTTTTATTGATGGGTAAACTCGTTAGGTCTAAATTCTTATTTATAAAAGACACTTCGCATTTTCTCTGACGTGCTAACGATTCTGCCAGTTCGCCGTCTTGATAGCAACAGTAATAATAAAATCAGCTAAAACAAACTGAAAAGAAAACCAATTTTATAAATAAGAATTTAGACCTACCGATGATGACTTTAATTTTTATCTTTCCATGTTCGATAACATAAACGTAGTGGGGCCAATTTATGTCTAATAATCTACTCAAGAAATGTTTGATCTTGTACCTAGATATATACCATTAGTAATACCATTATTTACTTTTCCATTACGAGGTGGTGGATTAGCAGTGCAGTATTCTATTCCACAACCCAGTTCGATTATATATATATATTTAAAAAAATGCACTCAATCATAAAGGGACTAAGTATTTATAGCGTTTATACATCCAAAAGAAGTTTAACATTATTGCAGGATTTAACGGCATTATACATACGTGCTATTCTGAACTTACCCACGCCCTGCAAGTGGGGCATGCACCCTACCTAAAAGAAAACTGTATTGGAATATCGGACAAAATGTTTCGCCGTACTTCTTCTAGCTCTTTTTGTATAGGGTTTTTTTCATCCCGCCAGAATGGCTAAAATAAAATACCAATCATGTACTGGAGTCGATGTAATCGACCAACGCCTACCTTCTAAGTTTGAGGTATTGATGTCTATATCAAGAGCAGTTTATACTGCAAATTCCTCTGTATTGAATTCATATTTAATATTATAAATATCCAACCAGATTTTACTATATTTTCACAAATGTACAAACGCCTCTGTCCCCATATTTTCACTTATCTCTACTATATCTACACTCTTTCGTCATTTTTATTGTTATTTTACATTTTCTTGGTCTTCTATCACCTATTCTCCCCTCAAAAGAAAAAATCTCATTAGTTTTTCACTTTCTAAAAGGTGAAAGGTTAAGTCTCTCATTACCAGATATGTACGTGAGTTCGAGCACTAGGGCAGCAACTACCAAATCGCAGTGGGAGTCAAAACACTTCATTCAAATTACAACATTGTGGAACGCTGTAGAATGAAGTCGATACAGAGACAATAGCTGGTGATAAAAACAAAAAATTAAAGAAAGGAAAAAGAAAACATCGAACTACAATCAAACGAATAGCAAAAATATGCATACACAAACCATGTGTAATCTGATATTGAGGTCAGGCTGGTGATTAGTTTTCTTGCATATAAACTAACAATAGGTGGTACATATTCCTTATCAACTCACACATCGAAGTGAACAATAGCAAGACACCCAAGTCTTGCCGCGTAGATAGATTAAGGTCCCTCAGCTATGTAAATGCCCGTCACGATTTCTACCTATCTGTGTAAGTGTTGATATCTTTTACTTCTTAGATAATGATGTGTCACCCATAAGAATTCTTCTTTCCCGTAGGAAATATCTTTCTTAGAATAAATACCAAATTACTTGGTGCAAACACAAAGATTGAGCGAATGGGCATCGTAGACACCACAGAGTCTTGAAAGGCATAACGTTATTAAGTTTAAGAAACCACAGCAGGAAGTGTTGCTTTTAATATAATGCATTCAATATACATAGGCTTTTCGACAATAACTGAACTCTCACGTAACTTATTTCGTACTGATAACCAATGTTTAAAAAAAGATGACGAAAAATACTTTTTTCAACTACATTACGTTTGAAAATGTCCTTTTTTGTCTTTTTGTATGGACAAAATTGTTAATTGAGTATGTGCAAACCCAGTTGAGAGTACGTGTGTGTTTATCTTTTTATTTATTTATATTCATACTGACTTCCAAATGAATGCTGTTTATAGTTTCCATTTCACTTTCTCAACCAGACACACACACACATACACAAATCAGTAACCTCGCACACATTTACATACACTGTGCAAGTGAAAGAGAAAAGATAGAGAGAGTACGTAAGTGAATGAATACTTCACAGCGGTACTGAGAATTATTCTGTGAGGCAAAACGAATTAGTGAGAATACTCAGTAAATATGGCAGAGTTCAGTTTAGGCCGATTAATTAGCTATAACGGAGGATCACTCAAAAAACATATTATGTACTCATATAAAATATCTACAAGTCTTACCAAAGAAAGGAAAACATCGAGCAATATACTTTCGGTATTCGAAACGTAAACCGCTCCCTTGAAGCAGTGGTATGACCAAATAAATGCTTATATGAAGAATTGCAAGTTAGAAGCGAAGTAAATAGCTACACAATTCGATAAAATGACAAATTTAAATATTTAGGTTTTAGTCATACTTCACATTAAGCTTAAGAGCCACATTCAAAAAATTGTTATTAATTCATCTTGTAGATTAATAAATCCAAACGAAAGAGTTTTATTCGGTATACGTAATTCAATCTTAGACAAGATTATTATTAGAATTAATGAAGCAAAAAATTTACCGCTATGAAATAACCGTATAGTTGATCAACTATTCTTTTTCGTGGACTCTCCTGTCGTAGACGGCAGGTGAAAGTTCCTCATTTACTTGCTGAACAACCTGCGCAGATGATTTGCTTTATAGTGATCAAATATTTGCGCAGCATATTAAATCACACCCTCCGTCGCATCGACCTCACATGTTCAATGATTCAAATAAAAAACAAAATTATATAAATTTACCCAATTTGACATAATTAAATTCCCCTCATCCATGGCCAATTTTTTCCCCTAGAAGTGTAATAAATTTCGTTCTCACTTACCAATTTACACATTAATATAATCATAAACTTAGGGATATTACTTGCTGTCGATAATGCTTTTTGGGTAATGAAAAAGTTTGTTTCAATGAAGCAATAGGCAGCATTGATTTCTACTGAAGCTTATTGTTATCGTTTACATTTGTTATTATTTTCATAGTTTACTTTTGTTAAATAATAAGTCCTATACTTATAAATATAGTCTATATGATGATGATGATGTACATATCATTACATATAATATGAATGCCAAGTAAGTTGATAGCTACAGACAAGAGCACTTCAACTTATTTAAGGACTTAAATCAAACTAATAATAATAATAATAATAATAATAATAATAATAATAATAATCATGATAATAATAATAATAATTTCCAGACGAGAAATATAACTGAAACTAACAAGCTTATTTGGGCTGCAGCTAGGGTTACTGCAGACAGAGTTGGATACAAAAGAAGAGAACAAACAGAACGTAAAGAACCATACTGGCGTAGACGAATTTGTGAGAAACGAGCTAAGTTAAAAAGACATTTAGGACAAGTTGATAGATTGAAAAGAGGGGAATTGCAAAACGAAATCATAAGAATAAGACTGGAAAGAACATAGAATAAAAGGGTATGATGTGATATTGGAATAATTGAAACAAAGAATAGTAGCAATCAAAGCAAACCGGTATGACAATAGAACAAAACAATTCAGGCAAAACAGATTGTTTAAAGCAAATCAGGAAAAACTGTTTCAGGAACTAGATGGGTAATTACACGTAACAACGATACCAGATGCAGAGGAAAACAGGGCATTTGGTGGTGGTGGGGATCTGGGACCAACCTGTAAAGCATAATGCTGAAGCCGAGTGGTTGCATGAAATCCAAGATAGGTTAAGAAATATAGAAGGCCAAGACAACATAAAAATAACTGCAGAAATGATTAAAAAAAAGAATTAAGGGAATTCCTAAATTGAAAGAGCTCAGGACCGGATGGGGTCCAAGGTTATTAAATGAAGAAGCTGAGAGTGCTCCATGAAAGGATAGTGCAACTGCTAGATGAGTGCTTGCAAGAAGCGCAGTACCTAGCTGGATGACAAAGGGAAAGACATTGTTATGTACCATCCTATATTCTGCAAAACCTTAATGAAAATTCTTGAAATTTGAGATTTGTTGTCACTAAACCTCAGGGTAAAATACTGAATTAGCATGTACTAACGTGATAATCTCAAGTATTTGGAACAAGGCCAGAAATTTCGGGAAAGAGGGCAAGTCGTTAACATCTATTCCAGTGATCAACTTATACTTACTTTATCGGACCTGAAAGGCAAAGTCGACCTCAGCGAAATTAGAACTCAGAACATAATGATAAGCGGAAAGACACTTCGCATTTTCTCTGACGTGCTAACGATTCTGCCAGTTCGCCGTCTTGATAGCAACAGTAATAATAAAATCAACTAAAACAAACTGAAAAGAAAACCAATTTTATAAATAAGAATTTAGACCTAAAATGTTAGACATTCTTATTTTAAGAGAAAAAAAATTAAAATTCACAATACACGAATGCATCCTCAAAGCACTCACCTATAATTAATAATTGAGGGAAAATTGTTACTATGTGCTAAACCAGTACTTCATCCGTTAATTATAGGTTATTATCACACGCGAAAAATGTGATGAGAAGAAACACATTAAAATTGGGGATGAAGATCAGAAAGAAAAATCGAAAAGGTGGTGGTGGATTACTTATCAATAGAATCATAGACTCGAAATTGCAACACTGTGTTTAAGCTAAACTGGAAACTAATAACTTCAATGTGATAATATCGTGACCAGATTTCAGAGATAATCGAGATAGAGAAGTAATTACATGTTTAATCCTGATGAAAGACGAGAATACAAAGATACGAAATTCATTCGCTGCCATGAATTTTCACACTGAAACTTCTTTGCACCGAATTACAAGAATATTTATTTATATAAAGGGAAGCAGCGGGATCTCCTTAGTAAGAATTCTATTCAAGTACTTTTAAAGCTAGGCTGAAATTTTGTTTTGAGATTCATTAGGATGACAATATCAGTAAGCACTTGACATAATGCATTTACATTTTAACTTTAAGACCATTAGGACGGACGTTATTTTTTGTATAGCCAAAGAAGAGCTAACGTATTTAATGTAGAGAAGAAAAGAAATCTAATTTCTTAAAAATACTTATACGCCAAGAAGATTAGGAAATGTCAGCCGTACTTGAGTAAAACATACTAGGCAAATATTTGTCATTTTGTAAATATTAAATTCTCCTAGGGTAGCGAGCTGGCAGAATCGTTAGAACACCGGGAAAAATGCTCAGCGGCATTTCATCCAATTCTATGTGCTGTGTTCAAATTCCGCCGAAGTTGACTTTGATTTTCATTCTTTCAGAGTAGATAAAGTACCAGCTGAACACTGGAGTCGATGTAATTGACTTACCATCCCACAAAATTGTTGACCTTGTACCATAATTTGAAACCAATATTAAATTCTCAGTGCATAAATATTATTAATTAGCTTATTCATTTATTAATATGGTGACTGTCAGGTTCTTTTTTTGTTGCAGATGTCAATTTTCCTCAGTTTATACTTCGCGTAAGTTTGGCATGGATATCATAGGTACCACTCATTATTGTAGCTGATGTAATCGAATTTGCTGCATTCCTCCCATAATGGTGGCTTTCTGCTAAAGTATAATTATTATTTCTTGCAGTAATAATAATCATTAATTCTAATTTTTGGTACAAGGCCAGCAATTTTGAGGGAGGGGAAAATTGATTTCATTGACTTCAGTGCTCAATTGTTACTTATTTTATCAACCCTTTAAGGGTGAAAGGCAATGTTGACCTCAGAGGGATTTGAACTCAGAATGTAAGAAGCCGAAAGAAGTGCCGTTAAGCATTTTGTCCGATGAGCTAACGGTCGTGCCTGCTCGCCAAGCAAAAAGGAGGTATATTAAAAGGGATGATGTCTGTCAATACCATAGACCTAGTAAATGATTGCTTTATTTTATTGACCCCAGGGAACCCCAAAACAAAAACTTAGAGCAAATACAATGTACTAGAATGCCAGCCTAGTACGAACGCACTTAACTACAATTTGATTAGCACAACGGCAAAAAAATTATCGACAATAGTTTTTGAAAGATCTTTATTTTATCGGTTCCATTCCGGAGGATGAAAAGCCAAGTTGACTTTTGTAGTCCAAAATTTGGAAAAAGGACACTGATATTTGGGGTAGGGGTTAGTCGATTAAATAGACTCTAGTGCTCAAGTGATACTTATTTATTAATTAATAATTCTATTATAGACACAAGCCATAAAATTTGGGGGTGGGGATGAATCGGCCTTAGTGCTCAACTGGCACTTATTTCATGGACTAAGGCCGATGCACCCCTACTCCCAAATTTCGGGCCTTGTGTCTATTATAGAAAGAATTATTAATCGATAAAATAAGTACCACTTGAGTACTAGAGCCGATTTTGATGAAAAGCAAAGCAGACCTCGTTGGACGGACGAAATGCCATTAAGCAATTTGTACGGCGTGCTAATGATTCTGCCAGCCCGCCGCCTTAATAACGATGATAATCCTTTCTACTGGAAGGACAAGGCCTCAAACTTGG
>NC_068981.1:56609610-56612295 GCF_001194135.2 Octopus bimaculoides | reverse complement strand
TCTGCTGTACTCTTTCACCACAACTTTCTCTCACTCTTTCTTCCTGTTTCTGTTGTGCCGCTATTTCAAAGGGCCAGCCTTGTCACACTGTGTCACGCTGAATATCCCCGAGGACTACGTTAAGGGTGAACGTGTCTGTGGAGTGCTCAGCCACTTGCACGTTAATTTCACGAGTAGGCTGTTCCGTTGATCGGATCAATTGGAACCCTCGACGTCGTAAGCGACGGAGTGCCAACAACAACAACAACAACAATTTTATCAAACTCAGGAGGATTCATGGTTAAGTCGGAATCGGTGGGATTTGAATTCAGAATGTTAAGAGGCCTAACAAAATGCCATGATGAATTTTATTTGATTCTCTTACCTATTTTACCAGTTGGTTGCTTTTTATTTTTTACATTAGTACCTATCCACCCACGTTATAGAGTGAATCTGTTTTATATCTTATCAATTTCTGGCAGAAGGTCGAATTTACTTTATTTTATCGAAGTGGGAAGGCTCGAAAGGAAGAGTTGGCCTCTGTGACAGTTGGATAAGTGACTTTTTGTACATCACACCGTTCCGTCTGTCATTCACGGCGCTTCTGCTTCCTTTATTTTACGTTTCAAAAACAAAATCGCAGACTCAATGTCAAGATGACGGTGATGATGATGTTCTTGCTGTTATTGTTGTTATTGCTGCTTCTGTTTGTACTAAAATTGTCGTTGATGATGATGATGATGAGCAATACAAGGATTCTTATTGAATAAAATAAATAATAACGATAATAAAAACAATCGTTCATAAATTTTAGTAATAATAATTATAGTAGTAGTAGTAGTAGTAGTAGTAGTAGTAAATGAAAAGCACCGCAAAACATTTATGAGAAGAAGGTAATTTTGAATATTTATTTCACAGAGACTCCTGTGAAATTAAAATTACTTGAATTGGCCCAAAGCGAGGTGTAAGCAAGTGCGTTTGCACAATGGTTGCATTCTAATATACGGTGCAGTTTATCGCACATTGTCACACATTAACCTTATGCCGATTAATACTTTACGATGCACATGCTGAATGTGGTAACGGTGACGGTGAAAGTGGCGACTTCATATTCTGGTTGTGGTATCAGCAGCAGCAGTAGTTGTAGTGGTAGTAGTGATGGAGGGGTAATAGCAGTAACAGTAGCCGTCACAGTCGTGGTGGTGGGGGTAGTGGTAGTGGTGGGGGGTGGGGGGTTTGGTGGCTGTGTTGTTGTTGGTGGTGGTGATGGTAGAAATGGTGATGGAGGTGATGGAAGTCCTTGGTGCTTCATTCTTCAGGACAACCCTGATGAAGCTGACCTGCTCAAAACCGTTCCAACTGTGACCATATATTCTTCCCCCCACCCAAGACTACAGGATGGCAAATTTAGCTTTGAGTATAATGTTTTCGGATATTCATTCATGTTGTTATAGCTGCAGTTTAAGGAGAGAGTTTATGAAGTGCATATTGAGCGTTAATAAATGTGGTTATTGTGTGTGCTGATTGTGAAAATGATGACGATGACAATGATGATGATGATGATGATGATGATGATGATGACAATGATGCCAATGATGTGTGTGGTGATTGCGATGGTGATGATGTTGAGGACAATTCTACCACGTCGAAGTTACGTAATGTACCTACATGTCTGTCTGCCTGTCTTTGATATAGACTATCATATATTTCGATCCTTGCATAAAATACAATAAACCTAGTATATATGTGAAAATATGCTGGAATATGTTGGTATGAGTATATATATATATATGTCCACCCCACCCTCACGCATCCCACTCCCACATACCTCATCTCTCCCTCACATCCTCGCCTCAACCCACATTCTCAGCCCACAACCTCACCCTAAACCCACACCCCACCATCTCATCCCCAACACCGCCACACCACACACCACCATACCACATAACACCACCATACCACATCACACCACCCGCACACCACTGCGCACACACTAGCACTGACGACTTCCAAGCACCCACATCATCATCCACCCACACATTACAGACGCACACACATCCACACGTCACAGTCACCATCCCCTATCCACATGCCCACACAAACTCTTACAAACACACACGTACGCGTACCCGCGTTTTGGGATCACCAGTATTTTATTATCTCCCTTTCTTCCTAGCTTTCCTGTCTTACTACCTTGTTCAACTAGTCGCCATGATTGACCGCTAGCTCCAAAATTTTTTTCATTCTCTCTCTGTTTAGTGCCTCGTGGTTCTGTTGACGAGCGTAGACTCGAAACATAAAGAAAGACATGAACATGTCTAAAGTATTTGAATATATTCTCGGGTGATCATGTATTACAAAACGACGGGAAGAATGAAGTCCAGTGTACCGAACTGCTGCGCAGTATATTTAGAAATCTTCCATTGATATTTGTACGGAGAAAAGAACTATACTCAAACACACACGTACAGTAACAGCATTATATTCTTCCTAAGTATTAAGTTTGGATAATTGCTTATACATGAAGCAATCTCCCTGAGTGCACTAGCACATTACAAATATATAAATATCTCTTTAAAAGCATATATGTCTATATATTTTCCTATGCTATAAAACAAATATGGTATGATCTTGTATATATGGTATGATCTTGTATATATGATCTGGTATACATCAATATATTCGCAGACACATATATGTGTGGGG
>NC_068981.1:56607834-56609462 GCF_001194135.2 Octopus bimaculoides | reverse complement strand
GGGGTGTGCGGGGGAGGGCGTATGTGTCTATGTGTTTATGTGTATGTGTGCGCGCGTGTATGTATTCGTACATGTTTGTCGGCGTGTGCGTGTATTTATGCATTTATAGGAAGTGTTTCCAGTGAAACTGTATGATTTTCAGTGACATAAATAATGAATCAATGTGTCGAACAATATGAATCTACAGCTCTTTTACTTTCAATTCTGTCCAAATTAGAAAATAAAACTATATGCCTTAATGAAACACCCACCTAATGTCATCAAACACGTCATATGCAACACCTATAACAGGATAAGCTCTTTACCTGGGGAGAAAAGGCATCCTGTTGTTCCGACTAGTACTGCAACTCTGTGCAAAACCTCAACTACTAATCATTGTTAGATGTGTAGAACAACTACCCTAATCACACAAGAAGCAGAGCGACATATGGTACAACCCACCAAATAACAGAAATGTAAAAAAATATTCTTGCAAAAAATGTCTTTCTCGCACTACCGTATCTATATATCCATTATCAACACCTGAACTTTCTATCTAAGTTTTCCGAGGAATATTTTACAAAACCAACTTAAAGGGCTTGTTTCGCCATTACCAGCTAGGAAACACTCCATCATTATCCAGACGTACTAGGAAAGTAAAGGATCCAGGAAAGAAAACGAACATCGGATGAAGCTTCATAGATTGGAACCAGCGTTTAGGAACGAGCCTGAGAGTTGAAACATCTATTTCACAGATAAACTCTACATCATTCAATGTTGAGTAAAAGTACTGAGCTTATCTTATTCCATGCTGCCTTATAGTATCATTACTTCTGATTAACTTCAAAATAGAGCCAATTCCTGGCATTTATTATGAAAGTACTCGACATCATCGATAACCTCAACAATCAATTGCATCCAACAACTTCAAATGAAATAAATCTGTTGACAACATTCAAATTATGTTTCAAAGAATGTGAGGAAATTCAACATATAATAAAATCTTATCATAGCTGATTCTTTTATTAGTGATCAAATATAATATCAAATGGGTCACACAACTGTAAGGCTTTGAATCAAGATGACTACATAGACAAGTCACGATTAATAATAGTCATGTTGAAACGTGGAAATAGCTATTGCAGAGATTTGAACAGACATGTGACGCGCCGAATTAAATATAAGGTATGAAGTCAAATACATTTCTGCTTGCACGAATTTACCAAGGCCACAAACATGTATATATACTACATGTACACAACACGAGGACACTTCCACACACACACACACACACACACACACACACACACACACACACACACACACACACACACACACACACACACACACACACACACATACATACACACATACACCACACGATACACACACATATACATACACACATACACATACATGCACATATACATATGTGTGTGTGTGTGTGTGTGTGTGTGTGTGTGGTGGGGTCCTTGCGGAAACAAATGCAAGCTTTAGGAGTTAGATCAGGTTTATGTATATATATTCGTCTCTATTTGTGAATCGATGTAAACACGCATACTCCAGTGAATCTCAAGAAATTCATATATACAAACTTATATGGATGTATATATATATATATACATATATATATATATATATATACATAT
>NC_068981.1:56603863-56607824 GCF_001194135.2 Octopus bimaculoides | reverse complement strand
TATATATATATATATATATATATATCAAACACATACAAAGATATATATATGTGTGTTTGTGTGTGAGTGTATAAATACATACATCTATGTAATAGTTATAGATAGGTGTGTGAGTGCTTGCGCGCGCGTACTAAAACAATACGCTTTCATATTCATACATAGTCACATGTATATATATCCGTACGTCCAAACCTTGAGGAATTCTCGATACGTCGAATAACATGATTAAAAATATCGATTCAAATAAACAATGCATAGCAAGAAAAACAAAATACTATTTCCAATTTATTTCATGGAACGTCTTGGTATTTTTGTGAAGAACCTCAATAAATAATTATAAATTGTATTGTAAACATCTATATCCCAGCCCTCGATTATCAACTACTTGAATATTCCTACTCATTACCAGAGGTGAGTACATTTTGAAGTATTGAACACTTAACATTCTCTAGGCTTAAGTATCGTATTTCATACATGTTGAAAATATATAGATGAACTTATAATTTCGTAATATCTATCTATGTGTCTATTTATCTTTCATCTCTCTATTGTTTGCAGATGTATATATATATATATATATATATATCATAATAGGTTTATGGGGTTGCCTCCCCCTTTATAATATTAACTGCTCTACATTTTGGAGGGCGCTTCGGATATATGTTTTTTCTACAAACGATACACACGCGCGCGCACACATACATTCAGTAAATGTATGTGTATGAAACAGCTTTTTTCTTTAAAAAAATATTGGAGGCCGGGTTATTATGTTTTAGTTTTAACACTGGAACCGTTTCATACAGTATGCATCTGTTATCCGCTTATAACTTACACCCTAGTTTTCGTTTTCTGTTTTACGGAGTATTAGATTTCTTTATGTCGTACATGCATAAAGCATACAATGGCCAATTTAATAGTAGGAGTTATGAAGTTTACAACTTTCTCCATTGCAATCAAAAGTATTAACCACGTTGGTCAACTGTGCTATTTTTTTAATATAAAAGGCATGTAGTTCGTTGCTAATAAGGGGATTTTCAATTTTAATGTTTCTGTAGTATACTATTAGTGGTGGTTTTAGATTTAGTATGATGCATTTTCTCTTCATTTGAGATCCTTGAAGAGCCGTTCTCCTAAAAGTGTGGTTACTGTGCATTTTGATTGACAGTATATTTTGTGTATGATATGTGAATTTTCAATGCATATTATGTATAATGTTATTGTGACTAATGACGCATACAACTAACAATCGAATTTCATATGCCAGTCAAAACATCGAAAACGTCTAAACAAATTTGGAAGATAAATGCTAGAGATATCACATTTGTCGTTCATAAAATGAGGCAGTTACACACGCCAACAGTAATTTACATTCTGTTGATGAGACTGTGGCATAAAGAAACGTTGATGATTATGATGGAATTAAGCACCTTATAGTTCTCAACAGACCGTAAGGAGCTCATGCGAAAATATGATCTAACTCTATTAAATATGTTAAGACTACCCAGAGTCATATGTTTCTGCAACGCATGCGCGCGCGCGCACACACACACAAACGCACACACACATATACACATACACACACACACATGCATTGAAGGAATACATATATGGAAAAATTCAGAGGAGCGTCGTTACCTTCGAACGAATATGTGAACTCGTGTGCGTGCGTTTGTGCTATAACTCATGTGCTAACATGTATTATACTATTATACTTTCGCTAATTTTTTAGTTACCTGTATAGTTATAAGCATTTGTTCCTGTTTCTACTGTTTTAACCTTTTGGAACATAACTGTGATTAAAAATATATCAGTTGTGGCCATACTGACGTTTTATAGTAATAAGCGGCTATAGTATTTAATATATTGTCTTTTTTAAGGCGGAACTATACTTTGAGTGAGATTTGGCCTAGTGTTCACGTATGAGCTCTTCCATTGACGCATTAGTAATATGTGTTTTTTTGATGAGGACACGAGTTGGTTTTCTTGCTCTCTGAACATGTTATCTTGAGCTGACATTGCTCACATTTAATAATGTTCGGTTACCTTCATTGTTACCTTCTGGTTGACATCATATAATATTTACTTTGCAATTTGTTTTGCAAACTACCATTGAAAAAACAGCTTATCATCATTTTTAAAGAATTAACGTTGACTTGTTTAATTGTTGCTTTTGGTTCTCAGTAGCATTTATCCAGATGATTTGTATATCACTCCTTTTAAATTGATATCAAATCCCTGTGGCTTTCCTTGTACTACTTCTGTTTCGTAGAAAGTGAGTTTGCTTCACTGTGAGTAGAAAATGTATCATACTTAATTTTACGATAACAATAGATTTTAAAATAAAGCCCCATAGATACAAAGCTAAACCTATACCAAGATAAAGTCCAATAGGAACATAGCCAGACTTCTTGGTGAATTAAAATTTCAAAGTTTAACATGTTTTTAATAAGAGTTAAACCACGCCATACCCCTCATCTAAACGGATAGCTAATAAGCAACCTTCAATAACTCAGTAGAAATTTCTTACGGAAAGATTGAAGCAAGTAAGATGACCGCTAGTATTGCGCTCCTACACAAGATAAAAAAATAAAATATTCCATCAAATAGAGTAGCAACGAAATATTCAAGGACTACCAGTACGTATTAGCAAATGAACAGTAGAGGTTTTGACCATTTTATGCCAGAGGATTTTCAACCACATTCCGAAGCATTATTTTTTGCTTTGCGAGTTAGGAAGCAAAGGAAGTGGTAAGTTTTTTAACATTACCTTCAACATTATTACATTCCACAAGAGTAAATGATAGATTCACTACCCAAGAGAGTATGTGCCTCTAGAAAAAAGAAATTGATTGCCGCTTTGTAAGAAATTGCCAAACAATATTTTAATGCAACTGAATCGCTGTCGGTGTGATTTGAATTTTCGAATGGCTGCTACCCAAACAACTCCATCCGACATCATTAGTTTTAGGGAAAACACAACTATACAATATTTCGTTAAACAGGTCTTCATGTTTAGTTCATAAAATTAAATGAGGTTATTATCCCACGAAGATGCATGATGGAACAATTTTCTCTTTCTATAATATAGCACATATCTATATCTATATGTATACACACAATGCGAATCTCTACAAAAAAAAAAACACGAAGCCAACAGTTAAAAAATGTGGACGTTCAAACCGTGGAACCTGCCCCAACTTACTTGAAGGCTTGGATTTCCTTTTCAAACAAGGGCAGAGGTTCACAATTAAAACTAACTTCACTTGTGCCTCTGAGAACCTAATTTATGTAATAACTTGCTCGGGTTACGGACATAACTATATTGGACAAACGAGTATGACCTTGAGAAGGAGAACCACTCTACATAAGGAGCAAATCCGTTTCCCGTAGTACAGACAAATTCCTCTCACTGAACATATAAAAAAATGTGCAGATAACATCAAACCAAATTTTAGTCTTCCCCTTCTACCAGTGCAAAGACACAATCTCTCCACAAGAACGTTCACATAAAGAAACTTTTTTCATTGAAAAATACAGAATACGTCTTAATATGCACTCATAAATACTTTTACTTTTTTTACATATTTCAATTCACGATTACATCACCTTTTTGTGTGTGTGTGTGTGTGTGTGTGTGTACACATATATATTCCCCTCTTCTAACCGAAAGCTGAACAGTTATATCCTTTGCCCACAACAACAACAATAATAACTATTACCAATTACCTCCCCCTATTCTTTTACTTATGAAGCCATTCACTCGTAAATATCATCACACACAACATGGACAAGAATTTCTTCTTAAGAAAATACATATTCAAATAAGTAAACCATAATATCATGAATAGCGAAAGCGAAACCGGTCGATATAATAAAAATTATATTAAAACTATGTAAAGTGTGTGTATTTTCCTTTTTTTTAATTTTCTTACACACACACATATATATATATATATATATA
>NC_068981.1:56590205-56603758 GCF_001194135.2 Octopus bimaculoides | reverse complement strand
GTGTGTGTGTGTGTGTGTGTGTGTGTGTGTGTGTGTGTGTGTGATATTATAGAGAGTGACAATTGTTCCATTATGCACCTTTATGGAACAATATTTGTGTTCGAAAGGCGGTGAGGTCAACTTTGCTTTTTATCCTTTTGAGGACGATAAATTAAGTACCAGTTGCTACAAGAATGGGTCCCGCCATGCCACCACCAACATTGACTCAAGACTCCATCTCATCATGAAATGATTTCTTAATAGATACAAAATGATCCGGACATCCAAATTTGCCAAGTATTGTGCATAGTAAGGCCCTATTCACAATATCAAAAGTCTTGGTTAAACCAATGGGCAAGGTCCATATTCTGCTCATAGCACTTTTGCATCTGTCTTGCTATAAAAATCATAACCATTGTCCCTCTACCAGATTGGAAGTCACATTGAGATTCAGATAGGACATCATTTACGAGACACACATTCAGGCAGGTAAGAAGAGTATTTGCCAGAACCTTGCCAGTAGCTGATAGTAGAGCAATACTTCTGTAGTTAGCACCCATCATTCTGGCTCCTTTTACTTTATAGAGAGGAAGAATAATTGATTCTTTCCAGTTTTTAGGCATTACACCATCCCTCTAGACTACACTAATAAGTTCATGAAGGGATTGTGTGATGTAATCGCCACCAAATCACAAGACCTCAGCACAAATTCCATCCCTTCCCGGTTCCCTACCAAGATTCAATTTACTTATTGCTCTCATTACCTCATCTATTCGGGGCGTGGAATTTAAGGAGCCAGTGATAGGTCTTTGTTGCATAGTACCAATCACTGTTTCATGCACAACTGACTTATGGTTTAGGGGTTTAGAGAAGTTTTCAATCCAGCTACCTGTGATTTCTCTATTTTAGTAAATAGAGTAGAAAACTCTTTGGAAAGCAAAAGAGCTGATGCAGAGCTCTTAGGCCCATACACTTGCTTCATAAGACGGTAAAGCTTCTTGCTGTCATTTTCATCAGCAGCAGCCTGAACATTACGAGCAACATCCCAGAATTTCTGCGTACCCGTGCTATTGCTAGATAGCCTTTGAGGCTGCGCTAGGTTTTGCTTTTAATCCTGCTGGGTTTCTAACAACCTTCCAAACCAAAGTAGCGTGGTGGGAGTGCCGCTTTAATCACTAACAATCCGACTATGTTTCAGGTTGTACTGGATTCCATGTTACCATGCACTATCTGTGTATACGTACATGCACACACACACACACACACACACACACACACACACACACACATACACATTATTAGTATCTCTTTTCTCCCCCCAGGAGAAATACAAATAGGTATGACAAACCTTCCATCCAGTACTTGACTACGAAGAAAATGAAACAATGCAATAAAAGTACAGCGTTTTTAAGCTTTAATGATCAGAATGAGATAGTTTTCTATTATTTGAAATTGTTAATACGAATGTTCTGTCGTTTTAACTGCGGGATACAAATCAATAGATTTTCTTGAGTGCATGAAGGTAAATCTTAACATGGATTTGTCTAAAACGACTTTGAAATTGCAGATCTGCTAAGAATTCCACAACAGGTATCTTCAATTCAGGATCTTTTGCTATATTTCACTGATATAAAATCTTACTCTATAATATTACTTATCTTACAACCAAGCGACCTTCACGGAACAGCTTACAGTTGGGAAGAACTAGTGGCTAGAAAATTCCAATTAGCTTCAGGCGTTCGCAAATATTCATAGCATGAACAGTTTTGCATAACTGTTTGAAGCCAATTTGTTTGCACAGATGTGCTATCTCTCTACTTACTGCGGAGTCTCTGTCAAAAAAATAATCAGATAAAATTAAATCCTCATGGCTGCAAGTAGTTCTTAATAGAAGGTAACAAATTCTTTTCTTCAATATCAAATAGGATAAGATTTTAGATTCAACTTATAAATTTAATTATTGTTTTCCGGCATGATATCACTTGAGGATTATCATGTCCTCCAGTAAAATTATGAAGTCACATGCATTTACAAACACACTTTAAGATTATAAAGTCAAAGACTGTGAAGGCAGATGCCTGTTCTCAAACCCATTGTTTTTGAACATTCAATGTCCATGGCATTGTCACCGCTGCTCTCATTAATTTATTAAAAAATGTATATTGAAAGTAAGACTTAGATCACATTATAGAAGTAAGAGAGATTACGAGAAAAAGGTTGCACTAACCACTCTAATATTCGTTTGTAGAGCAATAATACTGCAGACATACCTACAGTATGCTCATCGACACATTTCCACCACAATAGGTGTTCTATCGGCTACCAATTGTTTTTATCATACTCCATTTATTTTCATCGTTCTTGCGATCGAATTTTTGTTCCTGATAGTCGTAACGAGACCCTATAGATATAAAACCATCATGAATATATGCATATGTGCATATTCATACATAGACAAACATACACGCACATACATACATACATACATACATACATACATACATACATACATAAATACATACACACATATATACATACATACATGTGTATATATATATATATATATATATATATATATGCGTATTCTAACATAAATGCTAGTATATATACTCTCATATTTAGCTATATAACCAAATAAGATAGATGTTTATTTGGATTGATTTTTTAATTGATTGGTAAGATGAGCAATCGATAGATAACTAAACATGTGTATGTGTGTATGCATACACACATATTGATACATTGATAATAAATTGTTAGGTTTCCACGCATTTTTGCTGGTTAGTTGGGTGCATTTTTAGTTACAATGATTAAAACAATATAGCCGAACAAAAATGCCACAATAAAGATATCTCAAAAAATTAAAATCTTTTCAATAAAGAAAGAAAAATGCCAGTTAAAAACGATTTGGGAAGGGGATCTATTAGGAAAGCCTGAAAAACCTCATATGAATAATAATGGAGGAAATAGAAGGGATTATATTTATAAAACTGACAATGAAATAAAGTATGCGAATTGATATTTCCTTCAAACCAGCCGATGTTTGAGGTGAATTCGTCCTTTTTTATATCCGAAACATCACATTTCTTAATTAATTGGATATTTTGAGAATTGTTATGGTTTGGAGAATTCTTGTTGTTGGACGAAATTGCGAATAAAAATGGTGCGTATATTATATTATATTATATTATATTATATTATATTATATTATATTATATATAGGAAGTAAAATATAACTATGTATATAGATAGATAGATAGATAGATAGATAGATAGATAGATAGATAGATAGATAGATAGATAGATAGATAGATGTTAGCAACTTAAAGAAGTTAAACAAATGAGAGAAATACAAGTAGAAATGGTGATGCATATAGAGAAGGAAATGAGATGAAGATCAGAGAGAAATTGACAATGTTAAGGAAAAAGAATGGATGAAAAGTCATTGAGAGGAAGTGGAAACAACAATGGTCGTTGGGGGCCGGAGCAAAACAGAGGGTAAGTTAAGAACTATGTTATGAAATGATTTGGGGGATAGCTTAACCTTAAAAGATTTTAAAGTAAGTACATCTAAGTTTCTGGAAAATTTATATTTCCTTTGAAACTTACGAATTATCATATATCTGTTTTTAATAAACGGAGTGATGCAGCCGTCCAGATTCTATAAAAATATTTTCATTTTTGCATATTTATTTGTTGGTTATAACTTAATTTTACTCCTCGCTTTCCAATTTTACCCAAGTATAAATCCTGGAGCAGCGAATAATGAATTACAACTTTTCTCAATTTGTATTTCATTATCATTCCCTTTAGTCCAGTGTTATAACCATTTTAGTAATCACTAATAAAGTAATGGTAAATTTCTGATATTTCTGGATAATTCCAGCATGTAGAAATAATTCCATTTATCATTACGACAATGCTGAACGTTTACTATTAGCCAAGGAGTCATTCCTCCAAATTATTTTATGACGTAAGAAGTGCCTGTTTTTAATAAATAAACCCATGCAGCCATATTATCACAAGCTTATATCTGCTTGCTTACGATCAGTTTGAACATTCATGCTTTCTTTACGATCACGGTCCTATATATATTTTTTGTTACGTTCATAACATTCCTATTTGTAGGGCAAACGAAGTGAATCGATTTCACTCCGCAAGTGAAACCACGCCAGTCTAGTTGCACGAAGCTTCAATTATACAGTACATGTCACGATATACAAAAATTGTTAAAATGTAATCCACTCCAGCATGTAATCGATAGACGACATAAAGAGCATAGCCGAAGTGATTGTGTGTACATTTATTGAAGACACAGTTGCAATCATTTTGCTTGTTTTATACAGCTGCCAAAAAGAGATCTATATAATATGCTTGCCATAGCAGACATTTTTTTTTTTTTTTGTTATTTCGTTCATTCAATAAAACATAGCATTATGGTCATACTCCTCTGAGACATTTGTCCCTATAGTAACGCAGACGAATAGCTGAGCGAGACCAACAGTCTGCTCTGAAGAAAATCGCCATTTTCGGCAAATATGACGTCAAAAATACACATATATATGCTCTGCTTGGAAATACTTTTATATATAATCTTAGTCACAAAAATTTAAGATATTGAGTCGTCATTTGTATTTATCAAACTAGTTGGCAAGAAATTATATTTCATAGAAGTATCTTAAATATCTACTTATAGCAAATGTTTTATGACAAATGTTACAAGACTGTCTTTGTTCATCATACAACACTGACTATAAAGACCGTAGCCACATTTACGACATATTTGTCTTCACTCAAATAAATAGCCATCATAATTTTCATCTCTAACATCATTATAAATACTGAGGGTCACATCATCAGCAGAAAAGAAAAGAAGACAATTTAAATCTTCCAGCAAGATTTTCCTGCTCTGTGTTTCCTAATATTCGTAATCTCTCATGATGCTTTACATCAGGGTGAAGTAGACAATGCTCAAGTTCTATAGATTTAAGCCATACCTATAAGTAATATCACACAACAAACAGCTTCGCTTTGTTTTCACCTTAGGATCAAAGAAATACATACATACACAAATACGTGCGTGCATACACACGCACGTACACATGCACGTATACTTACATTGTATAAAATCTGGAAAGATTAACTGATGAAAAGACTCTCGCTGCAGTTGAAGAGTGTTTTAGTATTAGTATTAGTTCTATTGACCCTCTCACATAGACATTGATATACTTCTGATTATTTTTATTATTTATTGACCAATTTCAGAGGGAAAATATCTTGTTTTCGCTGAGTTAAGATGCTTCTTCGGAAGCACATGTTTATCTGTCTGTCTATCTCTCTGATATCTATCTATCTATTTACCTATAAACCTACCACTCTCTTTCAGTGTATATATATATATATATATATGTGTGTGTATGTGTGTGTGTGTGTGTGTGTGTGTGTGTGCGTATACACACACACACACACACACACACACATATATATGCCATGTGATTATAAGGAAATGATTCAGCTTTATGAGATGACTAACATTTAATCTATCAAAAAAAAAAAACAGAGAGTAGAAGAGTTTTTTTATTATTATTATTATAGTTGTATCTGCAGCATCATGCTTTAAGACAACTTTAGCAATTCCATCCTGGTGTTGATCTAAACATATATTATGCATCTTTGAATAATTGCTGTCAAATCATCAATAAATATAAACAATATGCAAGCAGCATGATAAAAGAAAGGGAAATGGTTTTAAAACAGAACTGGGTTGGATCTTAACAGCGAAATGAGACGGTAGCTTGGGAAAACAGTGTATTTTAAATATGCTTATAGGCAACAGAGAAACCAAACACCTTTGAATTATTTTATAATACACACCAACCATCATGCTGAATTTATTGGTTTTTCTCTTGGCACCAGCCAAACCCTGACATGGATAAAACATTTCCAACATATGCATATTAACTATGGAACTTGCGGATTACAGTAGTTTCCTTTGACATAATCGCATTTCATCGAGAGAAAAACAATATTCATAATTCACAATAGGCATTTTTCTGAATACAGCCACGTTTGCCCATTAAACCTTCATGGAGATATTTCACGAATGACCAATTAACTAGATAGTCTCAAGAGGAATATGATAAGGGACCAGAAAACCCAATGTAATAAACGCTAGAGTCATAGGAAGGCCAAAATATGAACAACTAATAGTTTTGTTCATTACAATCATAAATGTATTCTTTCCTACACTAGTGCTCGCACGTAAACATCTAGTTGTATATACATATGTATATATATACACACAGTACTTTTGTTTTGTTTGTTGGCTTTTCGTGTATTAACATCCAGGCACATATATGCATTAATATGCATAGGCATGTTATATTTTATATATTCATGTAATATTTATACACGTAGATGAGTTCATGTATAACATTTAAGACATCAAATTTCTGCATATGTTTCTCCGATAGGAATATTACTTTTAGACTGGAATCAAACTTTAAAACAGAACCTAACAGAAATCCAGGTCGGCGTGACATTTTTGGAAGTTTAAATATGAATGTTTCTGTGTACTTCCATGCAACCATTACTAAAAGTAGACGAACTTGGTGGAAGTGAACATTTCCGAACTAGTAATGTTTCATTGAATAGTCATGATAAATATAAAAGCAAGACCTTTCAGTCACACTCATCGATATTTCTATTTCGATATGAATATAAAAATAAAATATTATTTTAAATTACTATTTAGTTGCAACTTGTACTCAATGTGTAAACGTAAATCGCTCAAGTAATTGTTGTTGCGGTTTTGGCACTGCAGTGGTGGTAGTAAGTCTCATAACCATTCGAATGTTGGGGCATATCAGGTGACTTTGTATTTAGTGCGTTTAATCAAGTGCATTTTAGTATATATTTAAGTCTCACCCCACCACTTTGTATATCACTCTCAGGATTTTTCTTCAGTACTGCCAGCTACCAGTTTCATACTTTAATAGGCGATTCTGACAAGAAAAGCGTCGCTTATGACCTTTTCAGGCTCTTCCAGTCTGGTAATATTCATGCAGTTCATACCAGGCCTAAACGTCTGCAAAGCAGTATGTTAATTCTTGTAACATATTGAACTCTATTAAAGGCATCCAAATGGCACAGTGGACTTTGTATTATGCCTGTAACTCAGATGGATGGATGGATGGATAAAACAGAAAACAATGTGGTGATGTAGCATTGCTACAGTTTTTGTACAAAACACAGCAGCAAAAGTGAGGTATTAAAATATTATAGTGATCCTCGAATGAAAGTTTGGAATTAGTTAAAACACCTTTAATTAGTATGTGAGTAGGGATCAGATACATGACTACTACAGAGCATATTGCAAACTATTACTCACTTGACTTTACAAACTTGTTCAAATTCTCAATTAAAGCCAATTTACACTAGTTAATATCGAATAATCTCATTATCCACCTTTATAAATCTGTGACCTTACATCAAAGAGGCCAGTTACAAGCGGAAATAAAAGTGCTCCGTCACATGAAGGTGATGTACGAATGCCAGATTAGTAGGAATTAAGTATCACCATGTACTTTAAAATGTTTACTTATGGTAAAGCGGCAAGTTGTCAGGAGTGGAAGTACATTAAACTATATACCATATACTATTTAAGGTCGTCCATCAACCATAATTTAACAGTTCACTACCTTCTAAAACATCTAATCTCGTCGTCATACAGGAAACCCTATTTGCTTTAGGGTTTTCATGAACGTTAGACATAGTAGTTTTATACTAATAACATACAACATTCTATCTAAATACTAATATTGACTATATGAAATCATATTTTTACTTTCATCCAGAATAACTCCTTAATTATCACAATGCAGAAAAAACATTATTGACAAGCGGGTCCTAGAAAGTCGCTTAAACCGTTTGAAATAGTAATTGCTTATATCCAATAATGTTCTATAATGTTCTTAAAATGTAAAATTCCTTAAGGCTTTCATTTTTGTTTCTATCCCCTACGAAGCTCATTATGGAAATGTGAAGAATTATCAGTAGTCACTCTAGTGTTAAAGCTATGTTCAGATGCTGGGAATGTATAACTCATGTTTGAGAGGTTAACCTATTTCACAATTCTTACCTTATTTGTTCTGTTTACGTGCAATCTAGTTTATCATACACAACTATATGTTTTCATATACACTTGTCACAATATATAACTTTCTATTTGACCATATAATATTCTGCTTAATTCACAATCTGCTACAATAACAGTAAACTACGAGAGTTGTTTCTATTTTCTTTATCGACTATTTGAAATCTCATGACACAATATGAATCAATTTTTTTTTGTCTTGCTTCTGTTATTGCTGATTTTTACTAAGGTTGTTCTGCCTTTCTTTGGGGCAGCGAATGAAGGTACCCAATGGCGAAGTTTTACATGTTTGTTCTTTTACGTTTTGATCCCTGTCCCAACTCATTCGTTCTCTCAGAACGATTTAATTGGATTGTTTAATTTGATTGGAAATAGAATTGAGCAGAAATGTGACTGGTTTGTAAGACATTGGCTTGTTAGAGCAACAATGAATCATCATTCCTGTACTGTAAGTAAAATCTTGGAAACTGACAGTAAATTCGCACAATTCAAGAAATTTGGAAGTCTAACAATTATAGAGAAAGCATATTTACATATGTTCAATTAATAACATTTCAAGGGTTAAACTTGTTCTGACTGCAGTTGGTTACAAGTTATTCAATCTCTGTTCTATCCTGTTTCCAACAGGACACTAAGCAAGCAACACATGTATTGTAAAAGACCCATTTGAAACTGATTTCATCATTCTCAGTCACTCGAATTAGTTAGTCAGATGTTTACACATCTAAATATGTTCACGTCCTGATGCATTTTTTATGGTTATTTCTATTCTTATCGTATACAAGAGGTTCTCTTTAGTACTTTACCAAGGCTCCCGCACGCTACGTTACACATTATTCAGCGATGTTCCAACACAATAAGAATTTACAGATCATCTTTGCTTCCACCCAACTTTGTTTCCAACCAACATATTTAAATAACCCAACTAAAATCGTTGTGACAGATCGTTATTAAGAATTTATTCTACACTTGTACTCTTGCATATTACTTCACCTTCAATATTAATAGCAATGTCAGAGCAGGAAAACAGAGAACAGGAACAATTATTTTAAAAAATCAAGAACTATAAAAATATAAATAAATAAATAAATAAATAAAAAGAATAAAGCAAAGGAAAGGCTCGAGGAAGCTGAAACAGTCGGCATCGAAACAAATATATGTTTGAAGACAAAAGCCTCCAACCGGTATTTATTCACAATTTCTGCTTGGCATCTGGTGGCTAGCGATAGAATGGAGTAGGATGGGGAGAAAATATTAATAATAAATGTAGGGAAAACATATCTCTCACACGAAAGATATTCAACTCAATCGATATCTAGCTACAAATAGGACAAGGTGGAGATATTCCGATAATGAAGGCATGGGGAGAAAGACTTTGTTGAACATTATGAAAAAAAATCTTGCATTATGTCACATATGTGACTTGTCTCAAACTTTTGCATGATTTTTATCGTTGACGTGGATCACATTGTTCATTATGAATGCTTTGATAGTGATGTAGTGGTATCGAGTGTTCTGAATGATGTTATGGGTAGCGGTTACTTTTACGTTAATTTGAAGCGTGTGGCCGATATTGCTGTTATTGGTATTTGCGGGGAACGATTGATGCTCGTGGTAAAGACATTGTAAGCTAACTGATTCGGTTATGTGACATCAATGTTATTGTTATTGCTGCGGTATTGCTCACGTGCTGCTGTAAATAATGTTGTTGTTGTTGTTACGGCTCTTTAGCACCAGCACTGGTTTGATTGAACCGACATACGGCCAAGGTGTTCCAGCCATTACCATCCTGTTAAAATTTTTCTTCAGACTGTGTATACCTAATTGTATAATATATTGTCTATTATAGTCTTACATATGATCCATTTTTGATAGGTTCGAGTGTGTTTTAAGAAATACTTGGCCACAGTTTTAAGTAGATAGAATTACTATGTACAGGTGGTTTTATTCGTTCGTTGCTGTTGTTGGTGGTGGTGATTGTGGTGACAGCTGAGTAAATTATAACTAGAAGCGATAATCGTTGTGAAGTTTGTAATGAGACTGACTTTGATAATATTTGAGGTGGGAATAATTATTCCGAATATTTAAGCAGTCAGGAGCATTTTCGTTTGATAATTGTAACGGTGTTGGTGATGTTAAGAATGATGTTGTTAGTGTGTTAGTTGAGGTGGTTATGGTCATCATGTATTTTATAAAAAGTCTTTTTCCTGGTGGCAATGTTTTCTTTTCAGAGTTGTACTTGTCAAGCAAATGACTTGATTGGAAATCATGTGTAGAAATTGTTAAATTCATTTTCAATTATTTCTTAAGGTACAAAAACCTTCTCCACATCATTGCAGCTTGGTCATTTTCGAGTCATAGTTATATAATTTGGTTGTAGTTGTTATTATCTATCTCCATATTAGCCTATGATGAAAGACTTTCTAATCATAGCCCTCCTTACTTTTTTAAGAATATAAGGGATTATATTATCTAAGGTATCCTTTTCTTCTTTCAGATCGAAGAGAGTAATTTAAATGAGTTGGGCTGCAATTTTTAGCTGGTCGAACGACCACATACAAGCACTAATGTTTGCTACAATCTTAAATTGACAGGAGATTTTATGGTTAAGTAGAAAGCATTACCTTTCCACAAAACTGCAATAAATAGATGTATTGCAGCTCCATTCAATTCCCGCCACATCCAAGTGGACTTTTCGAACAATATACTGGAGCGTCTTTACGTCCATACTGAGGCAATTGATCTTGTGTCCAATTGATTTTGAAAGGACTAATTAGAAGGAGTGTGTCGAGAGAGGAATCAGCACGTGAAAGTAGAGGTATGTACACATCTTCCTCTGTCTTTAACTGGTGAGACTTCGAACAAACGAAAGAGCTGTATTGTAGTTGTTAGATCTGCTAGAAATTATAGCCAAATCGTCCTTAAATATATACTCTATTGCTTTGAAAAATCAGTGACACATTAGATCATGTAATCCTAGATATGTAATACCCCGGAGTAAGGAACGATATTCATAGCAAAAGTGACATTTAATATAAGTACCCTTAGTTCGAGATGAGCTGGAATAAAAAGCAAAGACTCAGTGGACTTTACCACTAAGGTGAAAGGTGATGTTCTGTCCGGAAATATCACTGATATTCGTTTTGTTCTGCGTAATTTTTTCAGTTAGCTTAACATGACTAGAAGGAATAAGGAGTCAGAAATGTATCTAGGAGTCCAAACGAGGACGCCACTGGTTCAAGTTTAACTAAATCAACTTTTCTCAGATCTGAAAATTAGGATGTAATACAGTTCATTAAAATTTGATAAAGCTTTCTCAAGTAGTCATACTATAGCAGAGTAGTACAATAGATAAATCATATCTGGGATTTTTTTTTTCCATAGCCATATCGATTACTTCTTGAGATAAAGTGATAAATAATAGATAACAACTCTCAAGGTAGAAGAGTAACAAGTGTATAACAAAGAAATAAAACTTACTAAGTTGTTCTTACTTAAGACTTCACTTTCAACTACAAAACATATGAATTTAACACCATGTAAAAAGCTCATTTGTTGCAGAAAAAATACTTCCTTTAAAAGGAAGGCATTTCATGGTTCTCTATAAACTCCCACCAATCTTAAGTTTTCAAAATAACTGTGGAATTTTCACGGGTAATGCTAGAACTATATCATTGTATTATATTAATTTAGGTTTTAATATATTTTTTATTAAATCGTCGTCATTGTATTACATAAGTCAATCTTGTAATACTTTTGGTGCCCAATAATTTGCATATTCTAATGGGATATTTACTGTACTTCTGGGGTGAGGGGTGAAGAACACAATTATTGTAGTTTCAATCACTATCTAAAATAACCCTATTATATTCTTATTCCGAAACTCTCGTTTCTTCGAGAAAATACCATCACCAAAATAATTTGAAATTTTTGTCTCTGTTGAGTGTTTAAATAACTTGGATCCGTCAAAATGAATAAGTATTCTGTTTAAACTGCTGTAATACTTGTACGCAGTCTATGCAGTTTGCTCCCAACAATGAACGAAGCTTTCACAAATAACAACAAAACATAAGTATGCAGAAAAAAAAAAAAACATTGATTTACCTTTACCTTTTGGGATATGCCATATAATTCGTTGTTTCGCGGGGGAAGGAAGTTATTACATGTTTGCCGAATATTTCCAGATATGAAAGATAAGAGGTGAGGTCTATTGTTATTCATATCCCGAAAAACAACAGTCCCCAGAGCTGGTTCACGATTAAAGCTTTGACATTCAGCATGTGCAAGTAAAGACTCCAGCAAAAATGATGAAAGCTATAAGAAGACAGCAATTGGACAACAAAACACGTTATATTTAGGGAAATACTAAAATATTAAATCTTGATTATAATCTTAACCGAACTACAATTTACTGATCCTAGTAAATTGGTTTCGTCGATAATGATCACTGGCTTAAACTCGAACTATATTGGAAGCCTTTATCCGACTGCTCGATCAGCGAAATTGCAGTTAAGTCTTGCCAGAAGAAAGACAAAGGGTGTGCACAGCTAGAATACTGATCAAACGATACATTCATGAGATGCAAAAATGCGTCAGCAAATATACAAACGTGTGATACAATAATGTATGGGTTGGGCCTTAAAATGCCTATAAAAGTGTTTTTAAGTGCAAAAGACCAAAGAAATCATCGCTGTCTGACTGAGTCGGCTTTTCTCGACCCACGCTTGCCCTAGCCACCTCTAGAATCTACGAGCATAGACCTTTACTGGACAGACTGGAGAGACTGCTGAATATCCAAAGAGTAACATTTCAGCCTATACGTGTTATCGTTGCTTGTATAGATCTCAGCTAGGCGGAGACACAGAATAAGTGAGACTATAAGGCAGTAGGCCGTGTATCGTGTTCAATCGATTACCACTATCCAGTACAGTTGCTCTGCGATTACACAACAACATCATCAACAACAAATATTTGTTTAGACTGGTCTATTCTAGAGAAAAGCTACATTATGTAGACTTTGGATTTATTCTTCATTGAGCTACGGATCGTTGAAATATTGATTTTTAGGCGTTTGGAAATATTGATGATGTGTTTACTCATTCCGGTGTGATTTGATCGCATGTTCTCGCAATGTGCCCTCTCAAGCAAATATTTATTGACAACGACTAAGGATACTGTCTCCTATTGGCAACTTCCACATCAACAGCGACGCATATATATATATACATATATATATATATATATGCCTGTATATATCATTAGTTAAAATAAACTTTCAGGCAGTGAATACTTGGGCAAGTGTCTTCTATTAAAGCCTCGGGCCGACCAAAACCTTGTGAGTGAACTTAATAGACGGAAACTGAAAAAGACCCGTCATATACATACATACATACATACATACATACATACATATATATAT
>NC_068981.1:56589171-56590106 GCF_001194135.2 Octopus bimaculoides | reverse complement strand
ATATATAATGTGTGCGCGGGTCTGTTTGTCCCCCACCACCGATTGACAACCGGTATTGATGTGTTTAAGTCCCTGTAACTTAGTACTTCGGCAAAGAGACCGACAGGATAAGTACCAAGCTTTAAAACTTTTTTTTAATGTATTGAGTTCGCTTCATTCGACTAAAATTCTTCAAGGTGTACCCGAGCATGGCCGCAGTCTAGTGACTGAAACAAGTAAAAGAATAAAAGAATGAATATCTTACTGTATTTACTTATCAGTTTAACTGTTCTGAGAGTCACCACCCCTAGGCTGGTGCTTGCATCATAATCGACGCAGAATAACACACTACACCTTTCTTTTCCTCTCTGATTTCAACAGAAGTCAAGCAATACATTTACAAATCCTGCCTTCCATTCATTCTTATCAATTGTTTTACATAACATTAAGCATTTTTGTTTTCCTAATCACGTCTTGTTTTATCTTTCTACTTTTAAGATTTTAATTCCTTAACTTTCGCCCGTTATACTGTCGTCATCCAATTTTTTAAAACTGAAACCAACTCTTAAATTGCAGTTGAAATTCTTTAACCGAACCAAACCTTACACTACTGCTACTACTACTACTTCTATCGCTGCTTCTGGTGCTGCGACTGTTGCTGTTTCCGTTGCTGCTGCTGCTGCTGCTGCTGCTACTACTACTACTACTACTACTACTACTACTACTACTACTACTACTACTACTACCACTTGCAAGAGCAACATCTCTTTACTAATATTTTCATTTTCTTTTTACAGAATATGAGGATCTTCGGTGAAACATTGTAGTCAAAACCTCTTTATATATAATCACTTATATATACATATTTCCATGTAAATATATATGTTTATATAAATACATAAATGCCTAGAGACGTATATATATTATATATACATACATATATATATATATATATA
>NC_068981.1:56581656-56588608 GCF_001194135.2 Octopus bimaculoides | reverse complement strand
TATATATATATATATATATATATATATATATATATGTCATTCGTAGTTATATAGAAATAATTCACATCAAAATCAAATTGTTTGTAAGCTGTGTGGTTACCTCAGTCGATATCCGATCATAATTCAATAAATTTATATTCGATCAACTCATTTTGAAATTATTATTACGAAGAAATTACTTCAAGTAACATCATTATAAAGTAATGCCTCAGCGTAAGATTCAATTGATAGATGTGAATAACCTTCGGTTACCAATTGCATTGATAAGTAAAACATTTGAAAGACACCAGCATTTGATTCAACATATATATGCTAGGTAACCAGAACAAGGATATCCTGACAGGTTTGTTGTTTCTGCTAGAGATAGCTTCCAGATGTTCCACGAATCAAAACCCGTTATGTTAAAAATACAGAAAACTATTACCCTAGGCACAAGGCCCAAAACTTTTGGGTGAGGGAGCCAGTCGATTAGATCGACCCCAGTACGCAACACGTTCTTAATTTATCGACCCCGAAAGGCAAAGCCGACCTCGGCGGAATTTGAACTCAGAACGTCAAGACAGACAAAATACTGCTAAGCATTTCGTCTGGCGTGCTAACACTTCTGCCAGCTCGCCGCCTTGCGCGTATGTAATATTCAACACATGAAGGGCGGCAATATGCAGAATCGTGAAAACGTCGGGTAAGATGCCTTATGGCATTTGTGCTCAATCTATTAACATTTGATTTCTAAATCCGGGTTGATAAAATGGAGTACCAATGAAGTACTGAGTCTGTTTTAATTAACTCCTCCCTTCTGCTACAATCTAGGTACTGTGTCTCCATTAGAAATCAGTATTGATCTCATAAATATGTTACATTTTTATTTGTTTCATAATGTACTTGAGTTTAACTTTTTTCCAAAAACTTTTTGTCATATTTATCCAGTGCATTCTTTTAGAACAATTAATTACTAACTTCCATCAACCGTTCAGCATTATCTTCCTTTGTTTTCTAATTTTTCTAGATGAAATTATTGTATGTGAATAAGTTGTATGTGAAGGCACATGGCGTAGTTGTTAGTGTTGCACTCAAGATTGTGGTTTCGATTCCTGAACTAAGCAGTGTGTTGTGTTCTTGAGCAAAACACTTCTTTTCACATTGTTCCATTTCACTCAGCTGTAAATGAGGAATCCTACGACGGACTGTCATCCTACAAAGAGATAATGACGAAACCTCGGTCACTTGTGCGTCATGGAAACCGATTAACCAGTCTTTAGACTTTTTGTGCTCTTTTATTTTATCTCTTGGATGAAATTATTGTAGTGGCGATGATTTGTTTAGTATTGGACGAGAAATTTTAGGGCCACTGCTACATTTAATTCTTATTCGTTTTCAGTGAACTTTAATTTTTCTTTTAGTGTTGATGCCATGTTTCTATCGGTCATTTGCAAATCGTTTTGTCGTGGTTTCTGGCATGAGTTTAGTATTACTGTGCGTACGCTGAAGGTTTGACTTACTTTATTACTACATTACTATATTACTAAGGCGGTGAGCTGGCAGCAACGTTAGCACGCCGAGCTAAATGTTTGAAGACATTTCGTCCATCTTAACGTTCTGAATTCAAATATCGCCGAGGTCGACTTTGCCTTTCATCTTTTCGGGGTGAATAAAAAAAAGTACCAGTTAAGTACTGGGGCCTATGTAATCAACTTATCCCCTTCCCCGAGCTTGCTCGCCTTGTGCGAAATTTTGGAACCAATATTTTAATTTGTATCATTTGAATACACATTCCCAAATTTGATGTTTTATGAGAATACAAAACTAATGTTATACTTAGCTTGACATGTTTTATATAAGACAATTGTTACTAGTAAGCGTTATATTATTTCTGCCTGGTATTGTTTTGTGTTTGTGTGCTTGTCATTTGGCTCCATAATTTTCCAAATCACACACCAGCAAAAAGGAAAGAACATGGAGATAGAAGTGACAAACAAACTCACATCCTTAATAAAGAAGATTTTAAAATACATAAATATATTTTTCTATAACTTAATTACTCAGAATATTACGTATTGTATACAACCGAAGTTTTTTGAGACAACCAATAGTCTAATGATATAATTCAGAGCGAATTCAAAATTATATTAAAAGTGTATACATTAAATAAATTTCTTCTTTGTAAACTTCAGTTTTAAATTAAGAGCTGGGAATTAGTGTGCATTAAGAGCAATATACCAATAGTATTTAGATGATGGGTCACTTTCTTTTAGATTCCCCAACCTTCTTAGCATTACATAGATAAGTGCGACAAAGATTTTAGCTATGCATCATTTTTTGAGGATAAATTATCTTTTATATCTTTTGCTGAAAGTTTAACGGCCGTTGGGTAACTGGCTTGTAAGTGCACACATTTAAGGTATCTATCTCATGGAATATTTATACGATTATATTTGCGTTTGATAAAAGTTTTAACCGCTATGTTTCACAAATATTTCTTGTTTTCCAAAAAGTAAATACATTCGTTGGTATATTTTTAATTTCCACTAGAACAATCTTATACTATAAATGTCATTGCTTCCAACTATTGTTACGCTGTCATGTCTCATAGGAAGGGAATATCTGGTTGACATTTTCGGGTAACTGCTGATGATCTTGTCATGACCAGCAACTACTACCATTACAATTATTAGTTATCCTTAGGGACAATAGTAGCTAGTTAGATCAGACAGCTTACAATATTTAGTTCTGTACCTGAATATTGTGTGTGCTCAAATCCCAATGGCTCCATTACGTACCAGTAATATTTTCCGGACTGGATATTTAGTCAGCTGTGTCCTCATCTCTCTCTCTCTCTCTCTCTCTCTCTCTCTCTCTCTCTCTCTCTCTCTCTCTCTCTCTCTCTCTCTCTCTCTTTCTCTCTTTCTCTCTGTCTCTCCCCTTTCTCTCCCCTTTCTCTCCTCTCTCTGTGTCTCTCTCACGCAATCAGGGCAATTGCTGTGTGAATGTAGATTACTATTAATTTTCACTATTACAGGTTTATTCGGTAATATCCTCTCAATCGTGAAATATTATCTTCCAAAGTATGAAGCAATACGCTTCACATTTTAATCTAAGAGAAGTTAATCTATTTTATCAAACCCTATGTCCTAATAAGACTACTACAAACATGTTCACATGGATGTCATATGTTCAAAGATTTTCTTCCCTAGATCATTGTTGCGATTAATTTAACTAGTGGATCAAATGTTTCATAAAGATCTATCCGTCATTCTTTGGGTGTATTTTAATAAGGTCCCATATATGTATCCATTTATACACCAATATATATGCATTCATGCATATAGATGTGCTTTTATTTATTTGTGCATGTGTGTACGTAATTATGCATATTTGCTTGTGTATGTATGCATGTATGTATGTATGTTTGTATGTTTGTATGTATGTATGTATGTATGTATGCATGTATGTATGATGGAAGTTTTTATTTGTTAGTCGGTCCTTTCACATAAAATCTGTCCTACCAACATTACATAAAAAAAGAAAAATGTGAAGAGATTTCCAGTACCGACTAATAATTATTTCGACGAAAGGTGTCAGACGAAATACAAACCACTCGTTACACACTCGATATACATATTGTCAGTTTAATTTCTGATCTGGCTGATGCTGAAGAAAATGCGATTAACCTAAGAATTTTAAGAGCTGTCTTTATTGAAAACTCTATGTACCGATTCATGGTGGATAATTATTGACATTAATATGACGGAATTGGAAATTATAGGTAACTACAAATAGTTCTTTCACTATTTAAGAAATAAAAGTAGCTGAATTGGGAATATGGTGCTTTTCGTTGGATTTTATAAATATATAAATATATTGGGTTTGAATTTAAAAAACACTCATTAATTCGTTGGTCACTAAAATGAGATTCAGTTCCGGTATTATTAATTTTCTCCAGTTATAATAAAGGACAAAAAATGAAATACGAGAGTTGGATCGAAAAAAATGCAAAAGTAGTCATACCTTTTTTTTTTCTTTTTACTGACATGCGTCATTCAAATTGCACAAGTCGGTGGAGTAACTAACTCATCATTTATACAAAGGTACTGCACAAAATATCCCCCGTCACAAGCGATGGAATTGCGTGTTCGTACAAACCAACTCACCAATCTCCTTTGTGTTGAATATTGTACCTACTTCTTCGCAACCACTTTCAACACGTCCTCTCATCAAATATTTGTTTCCAAAAAATGTTCTTCATTGGACCGAACAGTTTGAAGTTAAAAGCCGCCAGATCCGAACTGTATGGTGGATTGGGAATCACTGACCACACCAAACTGCCGATTGCAAATTTGCTGTCAAAGATGTATGTCGTCGGATGATAATTTTCAGATTTTTGCTCGAGACCTCCCTCCTGATGACTACACCAAACTATCAATCGCTGTTCACTGTACAGCCATGTCTCAGAATGCCTGGTCGTCCCCAAAAAACAGTCACCCATGACTTTTCGAGCTGATTCCTAACCCCTGAACGTCTTAGACTTTGGAGATGTCTTTCCATAGAAGCGAGGAGATTGTTCTCGAGAGCTTACAGGCAGCAGTCTGCAGGGCAACCTAGAAAAAAGGATAACTGACAAAAAACCAAGCGCAGTATTAGAAATATCAGCGTGTAATCCCTATCGGCTTAACTGTGGATGAAATATCTCCGAACATTAGTTGGCTACTCATCTAATGATGGTGTCACGAATATAAAACAACGCTTAAAGTGTCTCTATGTGTTAAACTTTGAAGGAAATGTAGGTAACAGCGTTAATGGAACTAGAAAAAGAGGTGGAGATGCCATGTCCAGTAGGTGTTCCATTGAGCAGTCGTGGACCCAGTTGTGGACCTGTGACTATTAGCATACAAAAATCGAGAAAAGAATGGAACAAAGAGCTCAATGCAATCGTTATGAAGTGCTATTATCGAACCCAACCGGAAAAGCAAAATGAGTGCAAAAGGGATGCGGAGAAGCCAAATAGCAGATATTGATTAATATAACAGTGCTGAAGACTCCAAAGAGCGAAGAATGAACTTCGTGATGACGTGGATAACTACCGGGAAGCACGTGATATGGTTCCTCCTTTGTGGATTATGGAGTACTGGAAGATATTTGGAATTGCAAACAATATCATGAACTTATCGAGCAGAATTATGAATGAATGGACCAGTGAACTCATATCGGGGAAGCAGAGATGAGATTTTGTCAAAATCGAAAGTGGAATATTCCTAGGAGATAGCTTGTTACTATAGCTTTTTAGTCTTGCATCTGATATCATTGACTTTGAATTCGAGAATAACGAAAACTGCGCATGAGTTTAAAGAAAGGAAAGGTAAGATCAACCGCCTATTATGGGGAAAATGAAAAACCAGCTGAATTTACTGATTTATACAGTACATTATTCTAGCACGGACCTTAGATTGGAATTTGGATTGAAAAAGTGTGGTGTGTGTGTTGAGATAAAGTCTAAATAAATAGATGGTGATATACAGAAGGCTGATATTGAATTTGAATTGAATGGAGGAATAAGTTTCATGTAACAAAAACATGGGCAACTGCGCTCTTGAGATATGGAGCAGGAGTGATACGTTGAGAAACAGAGTAACCGCAAGAAAATAAGAAAACTATTGACAGTACATGGTGCGTTGCACCCGAAAAGTAATATTGGCAGTCTATACCTGGTAAGAGTTGGGCGGTGATTGATAAGTTGTGAGTATTATATTCCGTCAGAAAAACAAAACCGTATTTCGTGATATATAAAGAACGTAAAGGAAGCAGTACTTGTGAAAGTAAGGTAAGTTTATTACATAAAGAAATCAGTCAAGATAAGATGAAGACAGCCACAAAGAGGGAAAACAGCTGAACGTATAAGACGTACGGTTAGTTCTTAGAGAGATACTAAGGAACTCAAAATCCAGATAAAAGATAGATGTGGTTACAGAAATGTGAGCAGAAACCTGAAATAGAGGACTTAATATGTTCAGCACAGGAAAAGCTTTCAGAAAAAAACTACATCAACAAAAGAATTGACCATTCCTTAGAATTGAACAAATGTAGAACATGTGGCGAAACTGGAAAAATAACTTAGTATATTCTTAGGTAATGTAACAAAATGGCTCAGAGAGAATACAAGAGAAGCCTGGAAATGTCTTCGGAACGGTCCACTGGGAACTATGCAACAAGTCTGGATAGGAAAAAGGTGAGAAAATTTGCATGAGCCAAAGGATGTGGTGAAAAGAAAAGACAGCAAAAATCCTTTCGGACATCATGATTCGATGAGATCATAGAATCGAACATGGGAAACGAGAAAAATTGTACAGGGTCATAGACATCTCGGGGTCTAGGGACAACAGAATTGGCCAAAAAATAAAAAGGAGAAAGCTGCCGAGATATGAAGCTCTGAAGAGAGAAATCAAAATGCTGTGGTCAGCGACAAGTGTATCTGTTGTGTCAGTATTGGTTGATGCCCGAGGTAATGTGAGCAAAAATAAGCACAAAAATTAAAATAGAGCACATTCAAAAAACAACTTTACTTGGCCGCGCAAAGAGCCTCCGCAAATGCCCCGCCATTTGCAAAGAACGTACCACATTAGTTCACGGGAAAGGAATAGCTGGTATATTAATGCAACAAGCTGAGTATGTCAGATATAATAATAATAATAATAATGGAAAAACTTTCAAAATACAAAGACCTGGAAATAGAGATAACTCGAATTTGGAATCTAAAAACAGAAACAATTCCTATCATAGTAGGTGCCTTAGGTATAATAAAAAAATATTCAGACAAATACATAACAAAAACACCAGGACTTACAAATATATATAACATACAGAAAATTGCACTACTGGGTACTGCACACATTCTACGCAAAACACTTTCAATACAGTAAACATGAGAGCACCACAGCAAACCACAGCACATACCCAAGGC
>NC_068981.1:56580942-56581534 GCF_001194135.2 Octopus bimaculoides | reverse complement strand
GCTCGGTAGTGAAGTGAAAGCACGTTATAAAAATAAAAATACTGAACAATAATAATAATAATAATAATAATAATAATAATAACAACAACAACAACAACAATAATCATAATAAGATAGAGTTTGGACTCTCAAAATGTGCTACGATGGTGATGAAACGAGGAAATCTTGCCAAGACAGAAGGCATATGGTTGCCAAGTGGTGAAATGGTGCCTGCAATTCAACCTCACTCCAGCTATAAATACCTGGGAATACTCGAGGAAGATGGAACCAAATACCACGACATGAAGGAAAAGACAAAAAGAGAATACCTGCGGCGAGTGAGAAAAATACTGGCCTCAAAGCTGAATACAAGAAACATAATTTCGGCAATAAACTCACGCGCAGTCGCAGTAGTTCGTATAGCGCTAGAATCTGAAGTGAACGGAAGAGGAGTTAAGGGAGGTGTAGAGGAAGTCAAAAAAGCTTCTAACGATGCACGGAGCCCATCATCTGATGCAGACATGAAGACAGCAAATGGAGGAAGGGGACTGATAAGTGTGGAAGACTGCGTGCGTATCGAACTCGAGTTTAATGAGTTATCTAGCCCAAAGTA
>NC_068981.1:56579639-56580321 GCF_001194135.2 Octopus bimaculoides | reverse complement strand
ATATGTATATGTGTATGTGTGCGTGTGTGTGTGTGTATTTATATATGTATATATATGTGTGTGTGTGTATGTAATTTCCACCTTTTTTTAATTAACTATACAATCAATTTCATTATTGAAGTGTAACAATATTAACATTTCAGATACATTTAAAAGTGGAACCAAGACATCATTAGAATCTGGCGAAGCACTAGGTAACTAATTGAACCTCCTTTTCGCTAAACTAGAAGTCTCTATTACAGGTAACTCTTACATGTAAACTTGTTTAAATAACTAGCTTACCTTCTCGTTAAGTATAGCCGTAGAGGAAATTCCTGGTGTGTATGAGAGTATGATCACGCATACAAAGTAATACATTCAAATTTACATATACATTCACTCACTCTCTCACGCAGCACACATTCACACACACATACACACATATGTAGGTATGTATGTGAAGAGTATAACCACTTATATACTTAATTTCATACAAGCATACATGCTCACAAACGTGTATGTGTTTGTGTTGTACAAATATATATACACACACACACACACACACGCAAACACACGCATATATATGTATGTAAGTATGTATATATATATAAACATGTATGTATTCTTCGTTTATGCATTGACACGTACATATTCATACATACATATATATATATATATATATATATATATATATATATATATA
>NC_068981.1:56570866-56579509 GCF_001194135.2 Octopus bimaculoides | reverse complement strand
TAATAATAATAATAATAATAATAATAATAATAATAATAATAATAATAATAATAATAATAATAATAATAATAATAATAATAATGATAATAATAATAATAATAATAGTAATAATAATAGAATTTTGGAAGAAAAAATGTGAGATTAGTGAACTGAGCTAAAACACATCTCGCTGTCAACAGCTAGCGAGTACGAAAAAAATGCAATTAAAAACTGACACGAGCTCTTAACACAGCAGGTATAAATAACTCACACCGGTGGCTTACCAAAGCACTACCAATAGCTGCAATGAAGAAATACGCGGTGTACCAAGTTACTCGATATCTCTCATACATTACTGCACCCTATCTTTAGCTTGGCTTAAGATTCAATAAACGATTCTAAAGAAGAAACAAAATGTAATGAAAAAGGAGAGATAGAACGGTTAAATGCTTCCAGTAATTTCGTTGGCGCTAAAATACACACGCATTCACATAGATACACATACATACATACACAAACATAAACACACATACATACATATGAATATATGCATATATGTATATGTATATCACGGGAGAGACTTATGTATTGATAAAGATGTCACGATATAAATATGACATTGTATTTTTAAAAAGCTGGTGCGAGATTGCATAAGAAGTTTTCATGATATTTTTATAATTAAGTCATTATTTCTATATTTCATTCATTTTTAATGAACCGTAGCTACTTTAATAAAGGTCATTTGGTGCATTCTCAAGTAATGTTTTTTTAAATAGATTTTAGTATCATACACTCATTAAAAATGTCTTGAGTTGATTTAGGTGTATAACGTTTATTCATTAAACAAGACTAGCTGTCACCTTGTCCAGCAACTATTAGTTTCTAATCAATCACTACATCTTGTAATATTAGCCGCCATAGCACCCTAATTTAGTGACATTCCACAGTATCCAGAATAAGTGTAGGACAAATTTGATAGCATAGTCCTACAAAAAGGGAAAGAAACAGGGCAGTCATGGCTAGATTGCTTTTGTTAGTTAGTAAAGTTACTTGATTTGTGTTGACTGCGGCAAACAATAATAACACTAGTTTGGTAGTATGAGTTAAGGAAGCCTCTGCCTAATCGCGTGATCTGCTAAAAATAGCAGTAAAAATTTATTTCTCTCCAATCATTCTCTTTTGTCACAAAAGGGAAGTATTAGACAATTCAGTTCTATATACATTTTTTTGTTCGTGGTTATGGCTGGAAGACCTTCCACCATACATCTGCTCAATAAGGGCAGTGTTGTTTTGTCTACATCCCTTTAACTTAGTGTGATACCTTGAACAAGTGTCTGCTACTGTAACCCCAATTCGACCTACAGCTTGTGAGTAAATCTGGTGTGAGTGTGTGTGTTTTCCCCTCCCCCATTGCTTGATGACCTGTGTTGGTTTGTCTACATCCCCGTAACGAAGCAGTTAGTCGAAGCCGGTTGACGGAATAAGACTGGAGTCGATTTCTTCGAAAAAGTCCATCAAGGCGGTGCTCCAGTATAGTCGCAATCTAATGACTGAAACATGTATAAGATAAAACGAAAAAAGTGATAACTTAAATGAACAAGCAGTAATCTGAACCGAAAACAATTAGTTAAATATTTGTTCGTTAGATGAGAAAATATAGAAGTACACAAATGAAAAGAAATTAATTCAATTAAAGAACTGGTATCGGTTTGTGGATGCAATTATTCAAGAAGAAAACAGTAACACTTTTGGCAAAGAATATTAATATAGTCGAATGTTAAAACTGTTGCTGTTACTACCAAAAGTAGAATCAGCAACAGTTTTGCCTACATACTCCATACACATAATGAATGTTGTACCGTAAATATCTAGGTCTCTGTTCCTGGATTGCAATCCAGGAACAGAAGATTGCCACAAAATACCCGGTGAACAAGAGAGACAGTGACACTCTTGTAATCCCAATGGGCAACCGCATGTGTAGTCTATGTCATGTTTCTGCGGAAGACATTACGCACGAGATTAGCAGCTGTCCTAAAATGTCGTCACGATACTACCTTCCTATGCGGCACGATGTTGTTGCTGAAACAATTTACAATGCCATCCGCAAAACAAGACTGTCCTGAAATAAACTTAGAAAATCCTTCGGTTATGTAATACATTCATAAACATCAGCTCAAGGAATACTGTGATGTAGTGGTCTTGTGTCCAAGAGAGGCTGCGCTTCGTGCCATTCTTTTGCTGTTATTGTTTAGCAGGTGCTGCCTGAGTGATATCATACGGCATTCGAAGGCCGTCTGCACTGATTTCAGGCTTCTACCACCTTCATTTCTTCTTGGGTAGAGCTTGTCAACATCATTGTTTCTGTGGAAGTTCTTAGTTGTCTGGATTTTGCGGGTTTTGATATTTATGGAATGGATTTCCTCTACAAGCCAGTAAAATATCCCAAATGTTGGTATCAGCATGGTACTGCAAATGCATTGTGGGATATTTTTTTGTTGTAAGAGGTGAGTTCTGACTGCCATATTTTCATAAGTCTGGTGTAATATTCTCGGGTCACTCTATGTATGTATGTATGTATGTATGTATGTATGTATGTATGTATGTATGTATACGTGCAGATTTGTACCTTTCGCTTTATGTATATCTTCTCATACATATATTTGCATATCTAGACATGCTCATTTATACTTAAATGAAAAACTTCTGGAAATTTTTACAGATTTTTACAGTTCCAGTGGTGGATTGGATCGGTAGTCTTGTATGTATGTATGTATGTATGTATGTATGTATGGATATATAAGGGTGGAAGACCACAGGAACAATACCGTATATCTAACGCAAGATTTAATATATACGTGTGTGTTCAAATCATTCTAGAATCAATAAATATAGTTTTAAGTCTGTAAAATGTCTGAACAAAAAAAACGTACAATACAGAGGTAATGCTAAAAGTTTCCATCTCCGGGCCATTTTTGTATGTATGTATATATGTATGTATGTGTGTGTGTATGTGTGTATGTGTGTGTGTATGTGTGTATTTGTATCTTTTATCTTTTAAATGTTTCAGTGATTAGACTGCAGCCATGCTGGGGCACCGCCTTGAAGAATTTTCGTCGAATGCATCGACCATAGAACTTACGTCTTAAAGTACTGGTACTTATTCTATTGACGTCTTTCGCCGAACCGCTAACTTACGGGATCGTAAACACACCGGTTGTTATTCGGTGAGAAGGTGGGGTACAAACATCGTTAAAGATATATTCTGTATTACAGTAATTCTTTGAAATAAAACAGTATTATCGCATCAGTATTCTGTTCATCAAACTAGCAGGAAGAATGCGTCACATCTGCAAATTTAGTATTAGCGCCTTCAAAAGTAGTGTCTTCGTGGACAGTAAATGAGGATACCTTTAATTTATAATTTACGATATGAAACTTTCTTCTTCTTCTTCTTCTTCTTCTTCTTCTTCTTCTTCTTCTTCTTCTTCTTCTTCTTCTTCTTCTTCTTCTTATTATTATTATTATTATTATTATTATTATTATTATTATTATTATTATTATTATTATTATTATTATTATTCTTAACACTAGAACTTCTTTTTGCCAGCTTTTTTTTTTAATATACGAGGTTAGATTATATTAATGTATTTTGTTGCAGCTTAGACCATTCACTTTATTTAGAGATAATTATTCTTGATACAAAGACATTTACACTAACATATCTTTCGATAATTTCTGAAGTTCAATATAGAATCGAAACAATTACTGAAAGCGCACCGTAACAACAACAACAACAACTACTACTACTACTACTACTACTACTACTACTACTACTACTACTACTACTACTACTACTACTACTACTACTGTTGCTGCTGTGCTGCTGCGTTGCTGCTACTATCACCACTGCTGTTGCCGCTACTACTACTACTACTACTACTACTACTACTACTACTACTACCACTACTACTACTACTACTACTACTACTACTACTACTACTACTACTACATTAACTCTGTTTCAAGTCGCACATTTCTTGAATTTATATGCTTTATACCGAATAAAATGTATGCATTCACAGTAAACAGATGTATGGAGAGAACAAGTTAACAAAGATCACATCTGAGAAAACAATGCATGCAAACAATTCATTTGGTAACAATTTTTGTACGGGAGATTAGCTGCCATTTGAATTGTAATATTCCACTGTATCTGTCTTTGCATAAATGTTTTTATATAAAGTGGCTGGTGTAACTTTGGTTAGCTTAGCAAGTTATAACAAAATACATTATATAATCTAACCAAAGTATGAAAAGACTGGCAAAAAGTGTTGACGTTGAGATGAAGAAAATATCACAAAATGGCAAATTGGAAGTTATAAAAAGACATGAACTTGGAGACAGTAAAGTCAAACGTGAGAGACGTGGGAATGAATGATATAACAATTTTAAAAATTAGAAGAAACATACATGACTATAAAACGAGGGATAAATCTGCATCATCTCCAGGTACGCAAAAATAAAGAAAATTTTGAATCATAATGCAAATGGAATGTTTTTTCTTCTGTTTGGGGATGAATGATTGCAGCCAAAAACAAATTCCCTAAGCACCATAACTGTTAAAATGAAAGTTGTAAGCATCTTCACTGCATTTAATGAAAAGATGACAAAAGAAAATTACATTCTTGTATAAACTGAAGAAATTTTTACTACTAGTTCTGGTCAGCTTTAGAGATTCAGATTTGACTACGAATTCACAACATTCAAGCAACAAGTAAGGCTGGTTGAAGTACAAAGAAAAATGCCGGAGAAAAAGTATCCTAACGTTTTCAGTGAAATGATCAAAGAGAAGATTTATCTTAACGAACAAATAATATCAGTATTGGAATAGGCATGGAAATGAATTCAATGAAAGAGTAATTTGTCAAAGAGAGAGAGAGAGAGAGAGAGAGAGAGAGAGAGAGAGAGAGAGAGAGAGAGAGAGAGAGAGAGAGAGAGAGAGAGAGAGAGAGAGAGAGAGAGAGAAGACAATACTGTTTTAAAATACCAAAATATTGCTTGCCATATCGACTGATAGAAAATGAGGAAGGTGACTTAAAATTAAAACTGTGTTTGTGTATCACATTCAACATACCAAGACTGTTAGCGGTTATAACAAAGCATGGGTGACCAACGCACTTTTTGAAGATTGAGTTTCAATTTATATATGTTCTACTAGAAAAAGGTATCTATCTTCAAAATTCTATTAATTTTAGATAATATTCCTGGGTACCCTATGTTACATACGCTTTTCTGCCAGCTCGTCGCCTTACAAAACAAATATATTAAAAAGGAAAGGTTGTAGGACAGTTTGCTACTGCTGGCATCTTACACCCCTGCAGCTTCTGTCACTAAATGAAAACAACTACAAACACCCACTCACGTATACAACTCGCTAGAACATTAGCATCCTAAAAACACTATCTCTCTCAATCCATCTAGACAGAGAAGTACATACACAAAAATAGCTACAACATGAGCAACCTCAATGTCCTCAAATATCATCAGCAATAATTGCAAAGAGACAGCAACCGTTGCGCTTTGATCGAGTATGTTTTATCTACTGAAACAATGCATCAAGAATCTCCGAGCATTCAAGAACGAGTAGACAGTGGAGAGAACAAGCAATATGTTCAGAATGATACACTGCAGCCAATATGATTCGTCACTACATCTTGTAGTGTGGAATATGCACCACTCCTAAGCGAAAAAATGATATAACTGGAAAGATGAATTCATATTTATATATAAGGATAAGATCGTTATTTAAAATATCTATCATATCAAGTGGCTAGCATGGGAATAAAAACCTCATAGGTAATAATTATTATTAAAATTATTATTAAGGGTATCTAAAAGATACCACCATGCTAGATACAGTAGCCCAAAAATGACTTTAAAACGACATTAAATGTTCATACAGTACCAGGAGAGAAGACAAAGAGACAAAATAAAACAGGAAAAAATTATTGAATAATTCCAGATCCCGGATTTCTGGCTTTGCATAAGAAATGCTTTGTCTCATCAGTGGAATACACGCAAAATAAATAGTACATAAATACAAATATATATATGTACAACATACGAATACTTACATATACGCACGTGTACACACATATATATGCACGTATGCACACGACCAGTTTAAATTCCTCGCCTAAACTCCTCGTGCGATATGGTCAAAATGCCACCGCAGTGAATATAATGACGAAGTAAATATATAAATTTATATAAATAAAGATAAGATCTTTATTTAAAATACCGATCGTATCAATTGGCTAGCAAGGGAATAAAAACGTCATAGGTAATAATTATATATATATGTGTGTGTGTGTGTGTGTGTGTGTGTGTGTGTGTGTGTGTGTGTGTGTGTGTGTGTGTGTGTGTGTGTGTGTGTGTGTGTGTGTGTGTGTGTGTGTCATGGCGGAAAGTTTATATATGATTAATGTTTGTGGTTTAAAGACAGAAAAGTGAGTCGTATTTCTAAACATTTTACAGAGTTTCAGTCTATAACCCTCTCCAGGCTCATTTATTTCAATAACTCTCTTCAAAATATAAAGCTAATGTAATATGGGACAGTGTAATCTTACTTATCAATACTATACTTATAATTATGTCTAATTCCTGATTAAAGTATAGGAAGTACAATTTCATGCAGTTTTGAAAAATTTGTCTATTGCTTTCTTTTCACCTCCCTACCTTCTCCCTCTCTCTCTGTTTATCCCTCGTTCCCCCTCTATCTTTCACTCTCTCTCAATCCCTACTTTCCCCTCTTCTCTCTCTCTTTCTCTCTGAAAATGGATGATTGCAAGACTGTACGTGTGAATTAATCTGTGTGCGCATGAGGGAGATATTGTGTCTTTGTGAAAGAGAGAGGGAGAGCGTGAATGAGTGAGCGTATGAGCGTGTGTTTTGTGTTAACTTGAACATGCACATGTATAACCGTGAGTGAATGCGCGTGATTGTCTACTGATATTTATCGGTAAAATATGCAAATTAATAAAGAAATATTGGCTTCTATTTGAATCGACACAACTTTTGTTTTTAGGGAAAATGAGATTGTTATTGTTGTTGAGATCGAATCAGCCCCGATAGAAAAGACCTATGATTGCCGGAATTCAAGCCGTGAACATCCTTCCTTTATGAACCAGCTGTATCACAGATAACACTATCATATATGTCTTTTCTGTTTTTACGATAATGGGATATGATTTGAAATTAATTTACTACGATTTCTAGAAGCACGAGAAACGCCATAGAAGCTGTTTTGCTTATAAGTAATGGGAGCTAGTGAGATCACGGTTATAAACAGCTGTATCAGGAAAATATTTGAATCGGTGATGGCGATTTAAAATCAGTGGTGTGCTCAGTTCGACACAAATTTATTTCGTACCCTATAGTCTTCATCACAACCCGTTGAAGAATCATTGTAAATGTGTTGAACATTGACTAAAGTATTATTTAACTCCTTTTTTTTTCTCGCTTTAAATAACAAATTGACAGAAAATATTGCTTTTGGAAATATGTATCCATACAGCTTCTCGTTAGCGAACCTAAAGGAATGGTTAGATACTCACAATAATCATTTGCTCCCAGCAGTTAAGGGAAACGTATAAGAAACATATGATAACTCTCCTTTAGTTACTATAGAAATAAATAAATGAATAAATGAAAATAAGTACTACTGGTCTCAATTATTTAAGCACAGTTGAAAATCCATATATTTTAATTAACAAGATATTCCGTGGCGAATACACAATGTTTTACTTTTTGGTTCCTACAGAAAAGAAAAATATTAAAGCATAATACGAACAAAGATCCTTTGTGAATAAACGTAAAGGAACACTTCTTGCATTCATTTAACTTTCTCAAATATTCTTGTAAATTACAAGAAATTTATTCACAAATACTGTAGTAATAACACCTCCAACTCCTAACGACAGCGTGTACACACACATACACGTGTGTATGTGTGTTAAATGCATTTAAAATGTATTTAACATGGTTCAAACATTATCTACTATAGAAATCAATACACTGAGTAGATTGGATAGATATGTTTATTATAGCAAAAAATCTGCTCAGTCTCGTCCCGGAACTGAAAAGTTTATACACGCTCTCACACGTACACACACACACACACACACACACACACATATATATATATATATATATGTGTGTGTATGTACACGAGGGTATACCCAAAAGAAACCGGAATTTTGCAATATTGCTTTATTCATTTAGTTTTATGACATGTTTATGCTTTCCACTATCTGAAGCAATACTGGAACTCTTGCGATGTGATGGCTTTTAACGCCTCCGTCGTTTTTTTTCTTCACCTCTTCCACATCTCTGTGACCCCTCGTCCGGCATTCGCCATGATAGATCGCTAGCCACTAAACCTTTTTCTATTTTCTCTCCCTGTCTATTTCTATGTTCCTTTTGTCGAAGAGCGTAGGCTCGAAACCTAAAAGACTTTCACTTCCCGAGCGTTAAACTAATACATCTGTTTGTTGTTTACACACTCGTCTTCGTCTTTTGTTGTTTTGTAAATAGTCACTATATATATATACATACATACATATATACACACGCACGCGCGCGCGCATACACGCAGACACACAC
>NC_068981.1:56564247-56570212 GCF_001194135.2 Octopus bimaculoides | reverse complement strand
ATATATATATATATATATATATATATATATATATATATATATACATGCGTATAAGAAGGGATGATCACTAGGTGGACATCCAGTATGCTAGAAAGAGGTCATCAATGACCCAACCACAAAAGAAAGATCATGCGCAGAAAAATCTTGCGCAGAAAGAGTACAAGCGCAACACGACAAGGTACCCAAAACCTTCCCTGGCTACAATGGCAGAAGTATGAATAAGAGGTAATGGGTGCTTGGTACCAACATACACCGGAAAAGGTAATGAACGAAAAGGAGAAGGCAAAAATCCTCTGGGACTTTGACTTCCAGTCGGACAAGGTGGTAGAGCACCGAATGCTGGATATAGCAACCTTTAGGAGATACAAACACGAGTGCTTGATAATCGATGTGGCAATGCCAGGAGATCAACATATTATCATGGAAGAAAGAGAAAAGATTGATAAATATGGAAACCTTGGAATTAAAATTGCCAAGATGTGATAGCTCCGAGAATCAAACATAAAGTCTGTCCCTATTGTAATCGGAGCATTAGGCTTAATACTACTCAACCTGAAAAAACATCTGGAAACTTTAGAAATACCCAACAAAATACCCTGGGCGAAGGCTGTGAGACACTCCAAGTGCCAAGCACCCTGCCTCCAACTGCCAAGCACCCTGCGTCGGTCTACGCCTGATCCAGGACTGTAGCTCCGTCAAGGAGACGAGCTTCGGAAAAGCGCGTTCAACAAACAGCGACCACATCTACTCACCGTTAAGGTATCGCTAGAGATTTCGCAGTCTCAACGCATATACTAAACCACGGAATGTCGCAGCCTCAACGGATCGCAAGCCACGGAATGCCTAGTACTCCATGCAACGGGTGGACCATCTAACAAGTGTACTTGTCCCTTCCACAGGAAGCAGAAGAGCAAATTCTCCAGCCCGTTCAACCACGAAACGGGGCAAGGGACGACAGTCAGGCGGTAGTATATGACGGATGCGATGTATGTATTCGCCACCTCCACCTGACCTTTCAAGGACAGTTTCCTCTAGGCCCATTTCTTGGTGAGACTGGCCACCCTCTCTGTCAACTAGCCTCAGTTCTTGTCCACTTGGAGATTCGGACCGAACCAGACCCCGAGCAACTTAACAGGTCCTTCCGTCCAGTGCCCACTACGCTATCGGTTGGCATGAGCCTGCGTCTCTAGGTGCCGAGCTGCAGGCCCACTGACTTCTCCTGATTGATCATTGCTCCTGTCACCGCTTCATATTCCCTCAGGGTAGTGCCGACCATCTCCATTTCCGAGATGTCGAAACTATCACGGTGATGTCGTCCGTATACGCCAACATGAACCTTCCACATCCCAGTTCACACAGGATTCCCCTCGAAACCGCCAGCTTCCGCAGTAATGGCTTGAGCGCCAGTACGTAGAGAAGGGGTGTGAGTGAGCATCCTTGATGGACCGAACGTGTGATACCAAACAATTCCGTGAGGTGACCATTTACTTTGACCACCGAATAGATATCGCTGTACATTGCAGCGATTTAGCCTCTGAAAACCGGACTGAAACCAGACGCCTTGAGGACAGCCTCCAAGTACAGATGGTCGACCCTATCAAAAGCTTTTGATTGATCAAAATGGATCAAGGCACTACCCATGCCAGGTTCTTTACCAACCCTTTCAATGTTGGATCACGTGAGGTGGAGGTTGTCGTGTATAGTTCTGCTGAGGAGAGCGCAAGTCTGCGCATCACCTACCAGTCTGTCAATAACAAGCGCCAACCTCTTTGCTAACACCTTGGTCAAAATTTTGTAATCTGTATTTAGCAGAGTTACCGGCCTAAAGATATCAAGAATGTTCCCTTTGATTCGGAACCTTTCTCAGTAGCGTCACCACACCCCGGCTCACAGATCCGGGTAATCTCCCATTCTGCTATCAGTTGCGGTAGACGTCTCCCAAAAGCTCACCAAAAAAGTCTGGCTTATGTATATAAAGCTCGAAGGGAAGACCATCCAATCCCGGAGACCTCTTCCCGTGCAACTCGCCAACGCGTCACGTATATCTTCAGCTGTTATTGGCATTTCGCAGAACTCCTCCTCACTAGTCGAAAGTCGCAGCATACCATCAAGGTAGGAAGTGAAGTTCACCTCCGGATCACCGCGTGCCCCGTACAGTTCAGCAAAGTGCCGCTGAAATTCTGCACAAACCTGCTTCGACTCGTGTAGCATGCGCCCGTCTCGACCCCTCAAAGACCGAATTGTAGCTTTATTACCACTTTGCACCTCGGCCACCCGAACCCATCGAGCGGCTTTCGTTTACTCATGCTTTCGAGTACGAGCCCTAGCTCTGACAATGCAACCGTCATGCTTGGTGTTGAAGAATTGGTTCAGAACTAATCTAGCTGCCAGCATGTAGCTCGCTATGCTTCTACTGAGTGCCTCTTCTAATTTCCTAACTCGGTCATCCTCTACTCTTGTCTTCTCTACCGCTAGTTCTCTGCTAAATTCTACAGCTTCTTGTCTAATTGTCCATTTTAGGCCCCCACCACCACCATCGGTTGTTGACCACTACACTCGTTAATTTTCGATGGACTAACTTTCTAAGCCGGTCTCTGAAAGGTTGACGCACAGGGAAGGATGCGTTCGGTTTCCAGTATCCGGATCCTTACCTATAGAGCCTATCTAGGTCAACCGTACAGATCATAAATGTGTAGTCTGTGTAGTTGACGAATTCAAACTGTGGGCAGAAGCAGGAATTTGAGGGAGATTCATACAAATTGTCCCCCACTCCAAAAAGACCAAGGAAGATAAAATTATGAGGACAGTTGTGTATCGTGCACAGGCTGTCGAGACCAGTAAAATTGAAATGGTGACGGAAGAGGAAATCGAGGAGTGCCTGGGTGAAATTGTGAATGAAGCTACGTACATCAGCAGAGGAAGAAAGTTCGGTACGGTTGAGGTGAGGTTTGTCACCATAGAAGAGGCAACCAAGCATGCGACCACTATTTTAAAAACACAAAAAATAGCATTACTACCAAGTTATAGAGGAAGAAGTGTGAGAAAACGTATTCCGAGAGTGCTACCAGAAAATTAAACCGGAGTGGTTGGTTGTAACAGTTCTGGCTGCAACCAAGGAGGATCCGGAATTGGGACCAGTAGCAGAAACAAACATGCGCAACTGATGGGGATTTGGATTCGAAATGTGACTTTTCGCCACATTCGAGGACATAGATTGAAGTAGAGGACGAGAGGACATTAAATGTCGTAGTTGAAGGAAGACAGCCAAACTGTTACATATGTGGGAGAGAGGCCATGTGGGAGAGAGGCCATGTGGGAGAGAGGCCATGTGGGAGAGAGGCCATAAGTCAAAGGAACGGTCAACAGAGAATAAAAAAGAGGTAGGAAAGCCAGAAACTAATAATGTACAAGAGGAGAAGAGAACGGATAAAGATGTGAAATACAAAGGGGTTTTGATAAAATACGAGAACGAGGAGATTGACAGAAAGATCGTGAAGTTGAAGGAAATAATAAGAGTGAAAGTGCCGGAAACTTGTGCTGAGAAATGCATTTTGATACATGAGGAAAACTACTGGGAGTACATAAAAGAATTTGATGAGAATGTAAGAACGAAACGAGTTTATTTTCTTTATTTCCCACAAGGGGCCAACATAGAGGGGACAATACATTCTGATTTTTGGGGTCAGAAAAAACGGATGAAAGAACAAAAATTTAACACAATAAAATAAATAAAACATTCGCGCTACATTCTTCCATCGACTCTCAAACGTTTTCGCAGTCAGCATTTCATCTCTAGCTCTATTTTCCTTTTAAGATGGAAGATGAAATAATTCACCAATGCAGAGCCAGAGATGAAAATGCCCGACTTTAACCCTTTCATCCTCGTTCTCCAAATTACCTCTCTCGCAATTGCTCCCACAGTGAGAAAACAAATCTTACCGTCTTTCGAGAGGTTAATTTTTACTATAGACTCAGTCGATAGCTGTAGTCTTCCTGTACCTGACAACAGTTGTTCAGCACATACCCACACAACTGACACCTCCGAACATTGTACAATAGCGAGTTTGTCCCGAACAGGTAAGGCTTCTCGGTAACAATGTCATGCCAGAGACTTCTGAAAGTTATCCAGGGTCTTTAGCTCGAATGTACGTCGGAACAGACTGGCCAGTTGATTATCGTCGAGACCTAGGGTTTTCCCTAAGGGATCATCACATTTCGCCTCTACAAGCCCTCTATAGAAGAATGCGGTGGAACCCCCACCGCAGGCATTACCCGAGCGACGGAATTGCAGGAGTGCCTTGCGACACTCCGTATACCATGTACTCAACTTCGATCTTCGATTCAACCAGGTTTTCCATCCACTGAAACTAGTGAACTTGGGAAGCATCTGTTTCGCCAGCGGAGACCACACCCGTTCACCATCCAGGTAGAGCCAAAGATGCCTCAACCTCAGCGCATGTCTGCGCATCAACAGCCAAGACATCCCAAGTCCACCCTTTAATGGTTGTTGGCAGTAAATAGAGCGTCTCACAAGCGGTTTCGAGCACTTCCACAAAAAGCGGAAGAGCTGTCTTTCCAGCTTAATCAACCACGAATCAGGGCAAGGAACGACGGTTAGGCGGTAGATGATGGCCGATGCGATGAATACATTGGCTACCTCCGCCCTCCCTTTCAGGGATAGCCACTGCCAAGACCAGGTCTTGACTATGTGGGTCACCCTGCTCGATACCTCGGCCCCGTTGTAAGAACGAAACGAGTTTGGTTGGTGGAGGCACCATCCCCTAGAACTGATTATTTACAGTTGATAAAGACGGAAGTAACAGTGATTAATGAGAGAAAAGTAACGAGAATATTTCAAAATTTTGAGTTGCAAAATTGTTAAAGTAAAAGTGAAAAACTGGATAAATGTAACCACCTGATGCGGGGGTCGAGTGGACATTGCGCCTCATTTTTTCATTCTTGCATATTATCATTTTATTTTAATTTTTCTTCTATTGTTATCATTCGCTTTTTTAATTTTTAGTTCCCCGATTTTGTGTTTGTTGCATTTTGTACTGTCTTCATGTGTTTTGTGATGTACTATAAAAACTCTTTGTATAGCCTTTTTTTAGGTAATAAAGACATCAGTATTTCGTCTGCCGTTACGTTCTGAGTTTAAATTCCGCCGAGGTCGCCTTTGCCTTTCATCCTTTCGAGGTCGATAAATTAAGTACCAGTTACGCACTGGGGTCGATGTAATCGATTTAATCCCTTTGTCTCTCCTTGTTTGTCCCCTCTATGTTTAGCCCCTTGTGGGCAATGAAGTATAAGAAATGTTAGCACGCCGGACGAAATACTTAGCGGTATTTTGTCTGTCTTTACGTTCTGAGTTCAAATTCCGCCGAGGTCGACTTTGCCTTTTATCCTTTCGGGTCGATAAATTAAGTACCAGTTGCGTACTGCGGATCGGTCTAATTGACTAGCCCCCTCCCCCAAAATTTCAAGCCTCGTTCCTAGAATAAAAAAGAATAAATATTATTATAACATATTTTATTGGGTGACACTGCTTCACTGAAGTTTACCATGATGTTTATGTGCTAACCATATCAATAACTGAATTTTATATGCTATTATATCCATTTCTTACTTTCTCTTTAATAAACGACAGTAATTTCAGTAAACAATTGCAATTTAAACTTCTAGATTATACGGAACATGAAATAAATTTTAATGTAATTGAAGTATTTTATTCATCTTATAGATAAAGTTATATGAAACATTTCAGAGACCACAAAATTTGAAAACTTCGAAGAAAAATATTTTTTGCTCTCCAGGCTATCAATTATTATTATCATTAAAAAACAAACAAACAATGATACAGAGCAGAAATGCTGGTGTTATACGTTGCGTTTATTTGTGTCAAATTTTACCGAACAAAATATTTATCCATCATTTAATATATATATATATATACATGCATATATAT
>NC_068981.1:56558948-56564139 GCF_001194135.2 Octopus bimaculoides | reverse complement strand
TATATATATATATATATATATATATATATATCACAAAATTATATCAGTGAGATTAATTTTTGTTCATCAAATACCTTTATAATCAGGGGATATAAAATATAAAATCAATTCGGTACCAATTCCATTGGGTATCTATTGTTGATTTCCTCTGTCGACGTCATATAATCTTCATTATTAGCAAAGAATAGAATAGAATTATGCTGTAAGAATTAACTTCATATCCGGAGGTAAGTCTTTCTGCCTCATCAATAGGAAAATAAATAAATGTAAGGTGTGTTTTAGATAGAGGGAACTATGGCAACTGTGAATATTCCCAAGCCAGGAAATGTGACTTATAAACTAATCGAAAAATTATAATTTTCCATATTCTTCTTTCAGCTCATAGTGCTGTATTTCTTTCCATTTAGAGGTGAATTCCTTGATAGCAGACAAAATCAGCTTTTGTTGGTTTCTTGTTATATATTGTTTCGAAGATTTTAATCTGCAATATATCGCTCCACAAATTTAAAAGAAGAATTCAAAATGTGCTTTACTTCTTTTTTTTAAGATTTTCGGCATTGTTTCTATTATCAGGTAGACTGGTAAAACATCAGGTCTGAAATTAGAGTAGACAAAGCTTGGTTCAACCCTTGACTCGATTAAATATAAAACTTGATTAATTATAACAATTAAAACTCTCATCAATTTTGGCTGAAGAGAAATATATCCATCTATCATTTAATCTATAGTAAAAATTGTAAAATTGTAAGAAAGTGACTCATATTTTATACAAAATTTCTGAGGATTGTTAATAGTATGTGTCGTTGTTACGTTATGAGGTTTGTCACTGGTTGCTTACTTTTTTATGCCTCTGGAAGAGATAACAGCAGATATTTGCTTCTATTTGTCTAAGTCTTACTGTTCAAGTGAAAGAAAAGGTTAGGTTTATCAGATTTAACTTCATGCAGATTTAGGATTATCAAATTATCATACACGCTTTTTAATGTGATAATAGTTGAATAACTGGTCAGAAAAGCACTATAGATGCAAAACACACAGGTAGATTTACTCAGGTACCATATTCAGTGACTATTAATAACTTTATAAGACAAGATATAAATAATGGTCATTACATATTTTTGTTTTTTAGAGTAAATCTGGCTTACTGTTATTTCCAGTAGCCATTATGGGTACATTACTGATAGATTTATCGATTGGTCTATTGAAACAGCTATAAGTCAAATTCACTCTTATACAGAAAAATATGTAATGACCATTATTTATATCTTGTCTTATATATTACTCTGTGTAAAAATAAGTTTAACTGGAGCCTAACCACGGATTTACAACATCGAACTGTGATGAATCATAAACTCGGACTCTGCCATGAGAATACTTGGAGTTCTTCCTTAATCTAAACAACACTATTAGCCTCATGCACCAACAGAGAGCTTATGAAATATTTTGCCCGGATTGATAATCCGTCACTATTAGCTCTGTTTTATATATTTATCCAAACGTAGCTGTGCGGTAAGGAACTTACTTCCAAATCACATAGTCTCGGGTTCAGTCCCACTGCAGCCTGGGGCCTAACAAGGTTTTTTTGACTGAATATATATATATATATATATATATATATATATATATATGAGGCTTCTGATGAAGAATCCTATTAAGTTCGAAACAAGTCAATTCCCCCAAATGAGATAACAACAGACATCTGTTTACATTTGTTCAAGTCGCAAAGTTTCGGCAGGAAAAAAAAAAACGTTCGGTTTATTTTCAAATATATTTAAAATTTTTACGTATTTGCCATTCAGTGCAATAATAATTAATTAATTTTAATTTATCAACAATGTTTATGATCAAGGGATATAAAATATAAAATCAATTCGGTACCAATTCCATTGGGTATCTGTTGTTGATTTCCTCTGTCGACATCATATAATCTTCATTATTAGCAAACAATAGAATTATGCTTCAAGTATTAGCTTCATAACCGGAGGTTAAACTTTCTGCCTTATAAATAGAAAAATATATATGAATGTAAGGTGTGTTTTAGATGGAAGGAACTATGACAACAGTGAACATTCCCACATCAGATATAGTGATTTTTAAACTAATCTAGAAATTCTAATTTCACCCTTTGTGTTTTCTATTCGCAATAATATATTTCTTTTTGTTCAAAGGTGAATAGTGAATGCATTCACAACAGAAGAAAACATTTTTTTTTTTTTTTTTGCTTCAAGTTAAGAATTATCTAAAGATTTTAATACTACATTCCCTCTGTATTCTGAATTATTTCTCAATTTTTGGACAAGGATTTTTAATGCGTTTTGTTTCTTCTTAAAGGTTTTCACTGTTGTTTTTATTAACAAGGAAACAGGTAAAGTGCGGGGATTGAAATTATAGCAAAACAACATCAAATTAAAACTCGTTAAAATTGAAAATAAGAATGTAAAAATTTGGACGCAGAGAAACCCTATCTAGCAGAAATAGGTATTAGTTGAAGTAAGTCGTTTAACAGTTAACGAAAATTATCAGACTGAAACGAACTACAAATTGCAAATAAAGTTTGAATTGGAAATCATACTCTAAAGAAATAAATCACAGTATATTGCATATATAAAACATATCGTATGGCTTTCTCAATACGTCAACGCATACATAATATTGAATAAACTGTGACTAACTGATATTAGTCACATATTATTCACATACGTTTTGACTTACATGTAGAGTCAGAAAACTGTGAGGCTATTTTAAATTTTGAATGCCAGAAGAGATATTATTCCAGAAATAAGTGTTAAATATGATATAAGAAACAAATATTAAATATTTGTTTTACAAGATTAATCATTCATCAGCTTTACATATGTGTGTTAAGAGCTAATATGATCTGTAGCTTATTTGTTAGATGGTGGTTATTCATCCTCTTGCAAAAGAAAATTTGTTGTGCTTGACACCAGCAAAACTTTCGACTGTATCTAGTTGCCACGAAAACAGCTTAGCTAAAATCTACTCCTATGGCCTCTGTCCAATCGCCATTTATTTAATACGAATATTCCTGTCCTAAAGCACAGTGCAGCACAAGCTACTGAAGCTCATAAAACAGTAATTGTGATGTACCCCTAGATTCAAAGTTTTTCAACCATTTTTCTTCTTGTACATTGCTCTCTATCCTACGCACTACCAGTTCTAATAACATCCACTCTATAAAAAACACTACAACCCGTCATTTCTCCTTAATCTCCTTCACAAGTGAATTATCTCAAACATGACTTACGATTATATAACTACTAAAGAACGTACTACCTTGTGCGTCTCACTCTCTAGTTGTAATAAAGCGCAACTAAACCACTGTCGCTACATTAGTAAGACTTAATGAGTTTGAGAGCATCTAATTGAGATTCAGTTATAGAAGATTATCAAAATTATATGATGATAATTTCTACTTGCTAAGAATTTACATCAATAAAGCTAAAATGAAAGTTGAAGCACTACTAACATATACCAGACAAGACATTGGTGTTGGGATGTACATAGAGTAAAACTTTGGACTACTCTTGTGAATTAGAACGCCATGCACCATGCACGTCCTACTTTCCCTTCAATCCATCAGCCTTAGTGTCTAGCCTCCTGACCACTGCAATAAATACTTCACCAAATCATTTCTTACCACAACGGCAAACACTTTGGAGTGTCACTGCGTCTGCTAATATTTTCTCTTCATGTGTTCAAGTAGAGCATCAACCTCATCAGTCCATCCAGTCATTGAGGGCCTTCAATTCTCCTCTAATTATCTCATGAAATTAATAAACATGTCTTACAGTGTAGCTGTGTCATAAGATATAAGATATATCTAATTCCAAGCCTTTAAGCTTTTATTTTAATTCACATATCGCTCTATGTTTCTCCTTTATTAGTTTTCTGCTTATTTCTTTCCTTTACCCCTTCTCTTTCTATTGGCTACCTTTGACGTTATATCTTCTAACGGTTTTTAAAAAATAATTTAATAGTGTTCCGTTCATCATTATACACATCCATTACATTCTGTTAAAATGTCTTATTGATGAGTTTGGTTTCTTTCTTTCTTCCTCTGATGAGAAGATCACATAGATTTACACAATTTTATTCCTTTGGAATAATACCAATGTTGTCTTCGAAACATATGTCGGAAGTAAAAGAATTTGAATAACACCTGCGTTTAACTCCATATATATATATATATAATCAGGGAATAATCTGATAGCTCTGTGTCGGCAAGAATTGAAATATATAGACAAAAGTGAAAAGGGATACAGTGAACTTTCCGTGAAGAGTGGAATATCCAACGTTTTGGATTCAATCCTTCGTCAGGGGTGGGCAGAGAAAAAGAGAAGAAAAGGAGAAAAAAGTCAGAGTTTACATCCTCTCAGCTTGAAAAACTGGCTGCAACTAATAATGGACGCAGAATAACACGGGCTGCTAATGTGGAACAGAAGTTATAGGAAAAGGCATGCAGAAAGGAGAAGGAAAAGGGTGATGGAGAGAGTAGAGGTAAGTAAATACGAGAATGTTACGGAGAGAGTGTGGAAGGAAGATTAAAAAGGGCAAAAAAGAATTAAGAGGAGGTGAAAAGATGAAAGGAAAAACGTTCATTCATACCTGTTGGAGATATAGTGCCAAGATCAAATATGAGACGTTGCTCATTTCGTTTCCGAGGGTGATTCCATAGAATGATTCACCCACAACATATCTGATACTTCTGTTTGCTTTCTTGACATCTCCGTCAAAATATACAATACCTACCTCTCCACTTCTGACTACTATAAACCTTCTGACTCCCACTCCTATCTCCACTACTCTTCCTCTCATCCCAAACACATTAAATCTGCTATACCTTTCTCTCAATTTCTTCGCCTTCGATGACCTTGCAGCATCGATTCCGATTTCGAATCTCATTGCAAAACGATGCGACAGTTTTTTTCTAAATCGAGGGTATCTTCCATCAGTTGTCGACTCGGCACTCCACCGAGCCCAAGCTATCAACCGCACCGCAGCTCTCCTACCATCTTCACGCACTTCCACCGACCATATCTCTGACTTTTTTCTCTTTTTTCTCTTTTTTCTCTGCTCCCTGACGAAGGATTGAATCCGAAACGTTGGATGTTCCACTCCTCACTGTATCCCTTTCACTTTTCTCTCTCTCTCTCTCTCTCTCTCTCTCTCT
>NC_068981.1:56549190-56558902 GCF_001194135.2 Octopus bimaculoides | reverse complement strand
TATATATATATATATATATATATATATATATATATATATATATATGCATGTATATATGTATTTATATATGTATGCATGAATGTATGTATAGCTAAAAGTTTTTCTATTTATATACATAGATATGAATCACAATGAATGCCATTCAATTCTAGTAGACACGGACGTGTTAAAAGTAAATGTATACATCATTAATTTGATACTCGCTGCTTCATGTGCTTACACTGAATTCATTTCAACTTCGTAAAACTTAACATATACCAGCAAATATTTACTCTTTTCTATACAGGAACAAAAGTTTATGCCTAGCTCCAAATGTGTAGGCAATATCTATTACCAAGGAGGTAAAATCCAACAACATAACGTGTCTGATAGTTCTCTGACGTTATTTTGAGCGTCGTATGTTTTATACACAAAAGCTCATAGGGGAAAATTTTGTTGACCCAGGCAAAATCTCGCATCAATAGCATACACATTCTCGTGTGCAGGAACATATTCAAAATAAACGTGCACCTAATTGTTCCAAATATCCACGCGCGCGCACACGCGTGTATATACACAGTTAATATTGTGCGTGCATTATGTTGAATGTGTGTAGTCGGTGTGTTGTCGTGCCCTATTTGTGATCGATTTTCTTATGGACTAAAAATGACATTACTCCGCGAAAAATAAAAATGATAAATCAGAATATATAAGAAAAGTAAAAACTTGAGTAGTAATAAAACCTGGCCACTGTGGTTTGCAGACATTTAAGTGAATACAGATTCTAACCACAAACTCACCAGCATAAACCAAATAATGTAACAACTACAGTAGTCATAAAAGAATCTGGTTACCGCCTCTGAGCATCTCCGAACTTGAAATCCAAACGTACATTGAAAGATAGAATGTAAAGCATAGCATCTCTCAATTCTCAGTTATATCAGTGACGAAAAGACATATATGAAAAACAAAAGAGAAAATATATGCTACAGGAATATAACATAACAGAAAATAATTAGCCAATATCAAACAACGCTTAAAACAAGAGATCCTTACTAAATCTCAAAGACATTCCTTCGTTATAAAAAGCAACAAAACGCCTTTGAAGAAAACAAAGTTCCACTGCACCCAAAATGATTTTACCAAGAACTATGTAAAGACGAAATAGAAGCCATTGCAATATCAGCAGCAAGAAAATACAAAAAAGAATTTGGGGAGGTGTATGGACGGTAAAAAGATAGCCACAGGCGAGAGTCTTCAAATCAACACTCGCAACAACAAAAGAATTGTATGCAGAAATAGCAATCTAAATAGTAGTCCATATACTACAAAACCCGAACAATTCGAAAGCACCCGGGAACCATAAAATTCGAAACTTCTGGCAAGTAAGCACAAAGTTGCAAAAATATTGATTGATCGCCTGAAAGAGACAGAAATAACACGTTAATGGCTGACTGAGGGGAAAGCCATCTAAATCCTAAAGACTAACAAAATAAAAAAATCTAAAAAATGCAGAACCATAAACTGCCTACTGCATACAGAGCCTTAACAGAAATATTATTGCAAAGGATAAATGGTCATTTGAAACAAAAAATGCTGCAGAGATTCAGAACAACTTAAGATATGTCATAAAGGAACATATGGGAGTGAAGATCATTTACTGATAAACGAGGGCATAACTGAAGATTGTAGAAGTAGAAAAAAGGTCTGAGCGTGGCATACAATGATCAGTAGAAAGCGGTTAATAATGTTCCTTAGCCGTGGATTCTAAAATATTTTATTCCTGAGTAACTTAGCACGAATAACACTTATGTACAACAAACATGGCATTAATAGTTGGAAAACAATTTTGAAGATCCAATCAAAAATGGGAATTATATATGAACAAGACTCATGCATATTATAAGAAGAATATTCCAAGAGAACACTCTTTCTTTCTTTCTATCTCTTTCTCGTTTTCTCCACTACTTTCTGTCTGGCGCTCATGCCTGAATGCAGATAGAAGTGACATGGGATGACAATCAACTATCGTCTGTATGTGTATGACGTCAAACTGCTTATTGCAGATGTCAAACAATTGGAAATATTATTATATGCAGTTGATGGATTCAGTAGGGAAATTGGTATGAAATTCAGTTTACAAAATTTGTAACAAGGAACATTGAAGAGATGAACATTATATTAAAAGCAAAATAACACAAATATCATTTTAGCTTACGGAACAGAGATAAGAGAATCGGAGTAAAAACGACTTGCAATTACTTTGAAACAAATGAACTACGCAGAGTATAACACACACAATTTAAAGAAAAGGTTATAAAGGGGTAGCAGATTAATACTTAAAACAGATAAATACCAAAAATAAGGCAATACCTACTAATATTCTAGCTATTCAAGTAATAAGTTAGTGGTAGAATATTTCACTATCAGAAGATGAGGGTATTTGAAATACCAGAAGGTGCACAAAGAAAATACTGCATTGAGAAAGCACCAATTAGGCAACAAGGACATGTTATATTTAAACGAAATACAGTAAACTATCAAATTCTTGTGACATATATAGTAAAGTATACCGAAAGATTAACACATAGAGCTACAAATTATGAGCAAAACAAAAATACAATATGTTTTATGTTTAAAGAACCCAACCAAATTAAACGGAGGCTGTGAGAAAGACCGAGAACAATAATAGAAGATATTAAAAAAATCTAGAATCAAACTGAAAATGCAAATGCAAAATTTTATGGTAAATAGTTAGCAAGGAAAGCAACTTAGGAAAACAGGAGGAATAATGAATAAACCAGTTAAATATCGCCGGACTAAAAGTTGAGGCCAAAGTCTTTGTTGATTATAATAGAAAACCAAAGCTTTCTCAGTTGAAACTATCCAAAAAGATATATATATATACAGGCCAGAGAGAAATTGTGCGTGGAAATTATGCTACTATTGATAAAATAAGTGTAAGAAAGATAGTCATAAAGTACTTTATAGAATGATATACTCTAGAAAATATCAATGCCTTCAGAGGCTCGGGCAAGTTATCTAGATACTATTTTTAAACACTATCAGAAAATGAAATGTCTTCTAAGTTATGTACCAATCTCGGACAACTATCTGTTTCTAAACGAAATGAGAGAGAAAACGTAAATATTTTATTTTGCATGTTGCAGTTGTTGAACAATAGCGTCGATGATTACAGACTTCTAAAGTTGTAGTAATTGGTTCACTATATCTCTAATGGAGAGAGCCAGAATAGTTAGTATGTGTAATCTGTTGAGTACAAATACAAAGGATTTTGTTCTAAATTGACCAATACTCAAAATTAAAGGAGACTCAACAACATGGCGATCACAAAAGTTTCACAGCATTCGAATGCACCTCAGTTACCAAAAGTTCACATGGCTTAATTACACCACAACTACCAGCTCTACACTGGACACAGCAACATATCTGTTACCATTGTTTCAGAGAACTCATAAAAACCTCAGTCAATTATGTCAACAACACTTAATTCATCAAAAGTTACGAGAACTCCCCAGTTCCACATTCACACAATTGTTGACAGGAGACAACAACTTTTCAATCGCTAAATTATTAGAAGATGCAATATTACCACAGTCACAAAGCCTAGATGTTTTACTTTTTCTCCAAGAGGGAAATTTCAATTATTTGATAACTTTGGGCTGCACACCTTTCACTATAACACTTCTCATATTATTTGTTTTAATTCATGTTATCAACATTTTTTAGTTATTTTCTTTATCACGTATTATTTCATAATTATGCTAACAAAACTTATACATACCCTCCTAGATACCATCGGCATTAACTAAGTTTTATACCCCACTCTTGTACACAACGCTAGTTTGTAAACTATCCTCTAACATTGTTTAGCAAATTCCAGGGACACAACTCGCTTGAAAAATGATACTGAAGTTTATGAAAATATATTTCTTGCAAAGATTATCAAAACTCACTGGAAAAGCTTTGTGGAAAGCATTTTTTTATCCTTTGACCGCAGCCAAATGACTGAAACAAGTAAAAGAATGAAGTATGGCAAAGACATCTGGGCATATTTCATTCTCATTAGCTCTCTTCAGAGAAGTATATACTTTACCTTATAACTCGAAGTAGTGACAGGCGAATCACTAAATATATGTACACAAATGAGGCTTGGGAGGTGTAAGAAGCCAGAATCAAATTGTTAGTGAGCAACTGATGTTTCCCTTATAGTATATTTCTTTCCAGCTATCTTTCTGATGATCCTTGCATTACATGTGTTAAAACTAATTTATACTTTACTGCATGCTAACGGAGTCAATGTGGAATGTATTTCCTATACAACATATCGTTACTACGCCTAACAGAGAACACCATTTTACATTTATTTGGAAATTCGCCCGCCACTACTTCCAGAACTACCGCGATGGTCTGAAACATGTTCATAGTTTCTTCCTGAAGATGGTGAATGAATAAAGCTAATATTTGTCACTAAATAATTATTGCTTTTCGCCATTTTCATGCTGACTGTTGTAAATATTTTAACACTAGCATAACTATTTTCTAGGTCGCTAAGAAGTAGTAAACAACAATAACACAAAAATGTTGAGATATATATATATATATATATATATATATATAATGAACGACAGAGGAGGATGAATCACACAGTGATGCATCTAAAAGCTGTTGTTTCACAGGGGTAACTTAAAATTAATATGAATCTAGGAAAGAACGAGAGAAAAGTTGTGGAAAATCAACAGTGATGAATAAAAGGAGAGGTGTAGTTTCATAGAACTAGGGAATAGAATAGTATTGTGAATTCCCTTGCGAAATATTGCGCAAGTGTATCATTCGGAATAATGCTTGTAAGTTTAGAGAATAGTTTCAAAAAAAGCTGCAACAATCTTCGTTAATGCAAATTCGAATACACTGGGTGGAATTGTAGCTAAAGTCGGGAAATAGAACAATCACATAAAAACTTGACTGGTGCATTTGTATAGGGTGAATATAAAAAAATATTGAATCCATGGCAAAGTTAATATCATAGAACCAAAAATTATTGCAATCCGATCACATTACTATGACCTATGCGCGCCCTCCTGTCCTGGTAAGATTGATGTGGTTGATATTCGCTGTGAATGTTTCATTGTTCATACTGTCCCAAAATTAATTACTTCATTTTTAAGTCTGTATAGTTTTGGGGAGGGGGTTGTAACTTAAATTTCTGTTTTAGAAATTATAAAACACAACTTCCAAATGTTTTTAATGAATCGATATCTATGAGAATAGGCTGTTACCAATTTAATGTACAAAAGAAATAATTGAATTATTAGTAAGAAAAATTAATTTATTGTCAATATGAGAATTAAAGAGTCCCAACAGCATGAACAATTTAGATATTAGAGGATTGGTTTAAGGCTAACAAAACCATAGACTATTGAAGACGCGCAGAGCGATTTTGAATAAGTTATTCCAGCAAGAATATTGAGTTGATAATAAAAACAATTTAGGAAAAACCGTAAACATTAATAGAAAATCTTTCTATTCAATTAGGGACCAACAATCTCATTGCATCGAATAATACATATAATTAATATAATTAACCCCATAAGTAGTGCAAGAATTAACAGCTGAAGTTTTTACTAAAAATGATTATGTAAAATAAGGTTTATTTTCTATTAAATGGATTTATAAATGAGCAATGTTACTGATAGCAGGGCATGGTAAATCTCAGTTATTTTCTAAAAAAAACACCAGGAAAATGTTACTGCTTGGTACAGTGTAACCACTGTAAAAGTTATCAGACCATTTTCATTCAAAGATGAAACAGGAAATTGCTTTACCCTAAATACCACATGTTGATATCAAAGTTGCAGTAATAAGGCCACCAAATATATTGCAATATTTCACTACGTAAAGGTGGTGAGCTGGCAGAAACGTTAGCGCGCCGGGCGAAATGCTTAGCGGTATTTCGTCTGTCTTTACGTTCTGAGTTCAAATTCCGCCGAGGTCGACTTTGCCTTTCATCCTTTCGGGGTCGATAAATTAAGTACCAGTTGCATACTGGGGTAGATCTAATCGACTGGCTCCTTCCCCCAAATTTCGGGCTGTGTGCTTAGAGTCGAAAAGAATATTTCACTACTTCACTACGTAAGAGAAAAACTGTAGTATGTGCAAAAAGTTACAAAATAGAGAAAAGTAATAAGAAAAAACAAAATGAAGAAAAGCAAAATCAAAAAGGTTACGTTCTTAGAACAATTTAGGGAGTAAAAAGTATTTTGTTATTTCATTACCAAACCGCGAGAACTCACCCATGTTATCTTATTCGTATTTTAATTTAAACTATCCACGAGAATATCATTACTACATGGTAATAAAAAATCACTAGGTTGACAATTGCTTAATACTACATGACGTTGAGATGTGTAATTCTTTATTAATTCTTCAACATCCATTTTCTTCTTATATTGCTACGGGGTCTAACGGTTAGATCACATATGTATGTGTGTAACCGTAGCGGGTAGCCATGTGCGGGTTTGACGAGGAATGTTCAGTCAAATTGGAAGTATTTGCTGGCGGGAAAAATAAAGAAGATACTTAATCTCAGTTACTGAAGATTCTTGCAAGAAAAATAATTTCGCTTCATTGGTGTACCAGTCACCATGCTTATTGAAGAACGGTATGATTAGAACATGGTTTCTGAGAACAAATTAAAGAAAGGAAGAACTCAAGATGCATGATAGTGATGCATGAAAATAACATTAGGCTTGCATAGCCTACAGGCTTGGCAAGGAAATTGAGAAATAGTTCATCATTTACAGGTTTTAAAATACTTGATGAGAATTATTATATTAGCAGGTAAAAGACTGTATTGAGGATTTCGGGCATTAACTTGGTCAAGACAAAAATAATTAGTTGAAAATTATGCAGACAAGTTTGAAACTAGACGGTGAGAGACCAGACTATTGCAACTGGGTCAAATTTCTATATATCAGCCATTACAGATCATACTGAGGAGGTAGAGTGTACCGGGACTTAGAAGTAGAAATTTCTAAAGAGATTACTTAGGACCAAATTTAATTTTCGAGTGTACCTTCTAAAAGCAGAAATGTGTTACCGATAAAGCTTCTTTCATTGAAAAAAATCATATTCAGGAAAGAAAACAGTAAATGAAAACTGGAATGCGCTAAGAGCTAGCCATTGTAATGTAGGATAGGAAAAGCGTTTACAAAGTAATGATAGTACAATTGTGATTGGAGGGGACTTGACAGTTAAAAGAAAACAGTCTTCAACAGTTTACTAAAATAAGTATGTGGTAGAAAAAGCTGTTGGGAATTGTTCAAACAGGCTGTTTCACTCTATAGTTGTGTGTGTGTGTGTGTGTCTGCACTAGATATGCTAGGATACAATAACCTCCTAAGCAGATCTAGTGCAGATATGAATAGCATATGGGAACCGGTATTAAGGAAGGATAGGAAAATATTAGATTTATAAGCCTTAAAATTCACTCCATAATTGACCATAGCCATATGGCTTAGTGGTTAAGAGCGCGGGGCTACTAACCCCAAGATTCCATGATCGAATCCAGGCAGTGACACAAAAAAAAACTTCCAAGACACCTGATTTCGGCTGAAACGTATATCAGCCGAAACGTTCTTCTGGTGGTGTCAGGTGTTAACAAGATGACAAATATCCATCAAATGTAAAAAAAAACGTAGATGGTTGTAAATTTTTCCCATGCCGAAGTTCGATAAAAGTTATTTTATAGCTTACGGTTAACAAAGGGGTTGTTGTGTATACGAATAAAAATCCAAATTTAAGAAATGAAGTTGATAAAATCCTGGCTATATATGTTCAATAGTTAGCAGAACCTCGGAAGTAGTAATTGCTAGATGAGGGGTAATCTGCTAGCTACTTGTCGGGCCAAAGATACCTCAATCAAGTGAAATTTACATTGTCGTCAAGGGATCCTATGTTAACTTGCAGGAGATTCGATATGTGTGTGTGCTGATATTTCGTTTACGCATAGCGGGACTAACAATCTGGTGTAGAACTCAATATACGTATGGCCCAGAACACGATGTTATGTGAATATAAAATGGTAATCGAAAAAAGAGATAACACCGGAAAAACCAAATGTTATACAATGAGCATCATTAACTGACAGATTTTCTGCTCTAAGATGTGGTGGACCCTTAAGGGAGTACCAGGATAACATCTTATAGCTTCATCAGACCCTTGAATATGAACTGCGCTTTATTTGAGAAAGTTACATTTTCGGAACATACAGGCGCTATGGAAAGTTCTATCTCAAGTAGAAGAGTATATAAGTATGTTATGTGCTTAGGGTATAATTAAAATGAAGCATATGGGTAGACTCGCACACTCGTTCATATACATATATATAGACATACAGCAAATATACGCACGCACACACATACGCATACACACATGTACACACACGTGCACACACACGTGCACACACACAAATATACACATATGATATTATATATATATATATATATATGATATGATATGATATGATATGGCATGTTAGTCCAGTGCGCTGGAAAACCACTGGGGGTAGGGACCTTTCGGCTTTTGTTAAAGCATGTCACCAGAAGGTCACTCTTATATTAAATTGGGTATGCAAAGAATGACATTGGACATTTGGGGAATCTTTTACTTGCGCTTCAGATCATGGTACTCCCACATTACTGAGGGTGCAATCTATACTGGGACTCGGTATCTTGCCTCGGCTTGTGTCTCCATCACGTCAAATGAGTGTAGAGGGTCTGTAGGGTGTTGTGCAAATCTTATTGGGCGTAAAATTGCTTTGTCTGTGATGGTCATACTCGTCTGCGAGTTCACAATCCTTATGCATGTATGTATGTATTTATGCATGCATGCATGCATGTATGTATGTATGTATGTGTGCATGTATGTATGTATGTATGTATGTATGTATGTATGCATGTATGTATGTCATTATTCTGTTTTATTTCAAGATTTCTTGCCAATAGAGATAGAGCCGGTTTCTAGCCTAGATCCAAATTTCTTTCATTCGAATTTCAACATCAACAGGGTATGTTTGTATGTATGTATGTATGTATGTATGTACGTATGTATGTATGTATGTATGTATATGTGCAGATATGTGTGTGTTTTTTTAAGTATGTATTCCTTGTGAATAGTTGCATACCTTGGCATGCTCATATATACCTAAATTATAAACTTCTGGAAAGTTTTACAGATTTTTATATTTCCAGTGATGGCTTGGCTCTACAGATCCAATATAACCAAATTTAGTTTTGAGAAGCCTAATTTCTTGAGATTGGTATTTAGGCAATCTGTTACACATCCCACTGCTCTAATGATTACAGGTATATATTTGAATTTGTAATCTGGATAGGGTAGATGTAGATTCTTCAATAGTTTAGCGTAGTATGTATGTATTTATGTATGTATGCATGATATACGTATATATGTAAGTATGTATGTAAGTATAGCTGTAGATATGTAATTATATGTAAGTTTGTACATATTCATACGTGCTTGCGTAATGTCTATATAATATGCTTGCGTGTTACACGGCTGTGTAAGCGCGTGAGTATTTGTTTTATTCTGTGTGCGTTTCTGTATTTTTTATTTCATTATTCATCTGAGTCACTGGATTGCGGTCGTGCTGGAGCACAGCTTGTATTCATGCATATATATATATATATATATA
>NC_068981.1:56546183-56549019 GCF_001194135.2 Octopus bimaculoides | reverse complement strand
ATATATACATGTGTGTGTGTGTGTGTGCACGCATCCGTTTCGGCGGTTTGACATGTTGTTTAGTGATACGTTTGAAGTGAGTCTGTGCACATTGCGCAAAAACTACCATAAAATTACCCAGATACTAGAGAAGCAAATTATTTCAACTAGCTGTACTACTGCTACTATGGCATTACGAAATTACTCAACGGTCGGCATTGTTTCACAGAACTAAACAAGGTCAAAACATCATAAGGGAAATTGCTCACCTACTATTAATTTATAAACTTAATCTGTGTTGCAGATCAAACCAAGTAACCTTTGGGGCCAATCATTTCGAACGCAGCAGAGGGACAACCTGCTCTGGAACTAATTGAAGCAAAATACCAAAAGAGAGTTCGATGATATATTTACCAAAGTACAAAGGGACACAAACACAGATGGCATTCGCTATGTCCCCTTGGGTTAGTGCTGATAAACAGAATCTATATTTTATCTGCTAAATCCTCGCATTGATAAAGAGATGATCCCTGGTCTAGTAGTAAGCCCCAAAAGTGACTTAACGTTATAGAACAAATGTGAGATGACTAACAAATAAATGGTAAAGAGACATTGGAGCTAATATAAAATTTGGCACGAGTAACTATTACGAATGAAAAGAACAGGAGAGTGATATTGGGAAGAGGAAGGGAAAAAAGACAGAGTGAAAGAGAGAGGAGAGGCACCGAATGAAGGGGAGAGAGAGAAAGGAAAGATAATATCAACAGGGAGAACAGTATAAACTGTATATGTGAATAAGAGATATGAATGGATAGAGAACAAGGGGTAGAGGGTGGAGTAAAATAGAGAGAGAGGAGAAAGGAGAAGAAGAGGAGAAAAGTGTTTGTCTAAGTTATTAAAAGCGGGGATGATAGAAAGAAATAAAAACAACGTATATACGTATATATATATATATATATATATATATATATGCGATTGGGTGATATCAAGAGAAAGTATAGTAATGCTAAATTAATACGAAGTACAAAGAGAGAGTAAAAATAGAGAGAGAGTGAGTGAGAGAGAGAAGAAGACTCAAAGAACGAAAGAACATGGGAAGACAGAAAGAAAAAAAGAAAGAGAGACAGTGAGAGAGAGAATGAGAGAGAGAGTGACAGATAGAGAGAAGGTAGTGAAGTATAAAAAAATGAAGAAAGATATAAAAAGAAATAGAGGCGAACTGGAAGCGCGCGCGCGTAAGTGTATGTGAAACAGAGAGAGACAGAGAGAGACAGAGAGACAGAGAGAGAGACAGAGAGAGACAGAGAAAGACAGAGAAAGACAGAGAGACAGAGAAATCCTAAGTAGCAAGATATAGAGGGCATAATATAAGAAATTAAAAGGGTAAAATGGAAGAGAAACAATGAAGAAGAACGGGGAACGAGAAATAAAAGAGAGGCAGTGCCGAGTGTGTGTGTTTTGTATGGCGTTGGTGGGGGGGGGGTCAGTTTGATCATTGTGAATGTAACAAATGGCAAGCTATACATATAAAATAACTGTTGTATAATTTGTTAGCGCAGAGACTACTGATTAAATAGATGTATTCCTAAAGCTGGCGATAGTGACCATAACATTGTTAGTTAGCCAGTTATGTAAGCGGGTGGTCGGGGGGTGAAGGAATAAAGTCGGGAAAACAATTACTCTTTAGGGTGTCGTTTCCGTGTGCGGTAGCGGAGATGGAGGAAATTTTAGAAATAATGGCCGCATTCTATAGAGCTACACACACACACACACACACGCACACACGTGTGTGTGTGTGTGTGTGTGTATATATACACATATGTATATATATATATATATATATATACATATATATATATATATATATATATATATATATATATATATATATATATATATATATATATATATATATATGTATATATATACTGTTATATATATATAAATATACTGCATATATATTTTTATATAAATATATATATGTATATATATATACATGCACATGTATATACACCCACACAGAGGGAAAGAGACAAACAGACAGACAGATAGACGGATAGATAGATAGATAGATAGTTAGATAGATAGATAGATAGATAGATAGATAGATAGATAGATAGATAGATAGATAGATAGATAACTATAGTTATTTGTTTAGACATACAGATGAGTGAAAACGTAAACACCTGAAAAGATGATTTTATATATCCAATAATAGAAATAGAGAAAGAATCTTTCTTAAAACTGTTTGGGTTACGTAGAAACAGATTCTTGCTCGATTACTACGAGGTTCACCTTCAAACCTCATATACATACGTGTATACATACACACAGACACCCGCAGATAATACATTAATGTATGTATGCATGTATGTATATACAGAGAGAGGAGAAAGTTAAAGAGGTTCTGATAGATAGATAGATAGATAGATAGATAGATAGATAGATAGATAGATAGATATGTTTTTATTATAGCCATACAGGGCTGAACACAAAAATTGAACGAAATACAAGCGTAGAGTTTTTCATTTTCGAGGTGGGCTGGGTGGGACACACAAAGAAAAGTCAAATCAATAGGGATTGTAATCGTTGGGGTGTGTGGTGTACAAAAATTATAAATCTTCCCAAAAACGGGAATAAATATTGTTTACAGTTTAGGTGTATCCTTGGAGTGAAAAACCTACAAAAAAGCACCAAGGTCACCTCAGGCAGTTCAAAATGTACATAATAGTAAGTACCTTTTCTCTCGTTTTCTCTTTTTGTTACAAATTTATGCTTAAAATGGTGTCGTCTTTCATACTCACCAATTTTGCCACATTTACCCATTTTTTATTGAAGCTTTCATTCGACAACGCTT
>NC_068981.1:56542725-56543666 GCF_001194135.2 Octopus bimaculoides | reverse complement strand
TCCTTAAGGCACGCATTTTAGCTCTGACGACGCAACCTTCGTGTTTGGCGTTGAGGTGTTGGTCGAAGGCCATCCTCGCAGCCAAAACGTTGGTTGCGCTGCCAGTTGTAAGTGCCTCTTCTAGTTTCTTGACTAAGTCTCCCTTTATTCTATTTCGATCTATCGCTAGTTCTTTACTAACCTAATAGATTCCGATTTAATTGCTATTTTCAGGGCAAACCACCATCGGTTGTTAACGGTGGCTCCTGTTAACGCCCTCTTAATTAATTCGCTAATCCGGTTCCTGTAAACCTGCTGCGCTAAGAGCGAAGCGTTCAGTTTCTAGTAACCGGGACCCTGCCTATGTGTTTTATCTAAGTCGACCGTACACGTCACAAATTTGTGATCCGTGTAGCTGACTATTTTAAATTGTGGACATCCTACACTATCTCTATTCGCTGTCCTACATAGAACTCTATCTAGATACGATCTCGACGATCCGACCCGGTTTGTCCAAGTCCACGTTGGCACGTTCGGATGGTCGAGTCGGAACCTATCAGACAAATGGAAACGTCTGAGCAGGTCTTTAAGGCACTTACATCCCCTTCTACTCCTATCCATTCTCACATAGTCTAGATGCGTGTCCAAGGTAGCCTTCCAGTCCCCTACTAATAGTAAAGGTCTTGACGTTCCCAGGAAAACCTCTAGACGTCTAAAGAAATCCGCCCGACCCGTTAAGGACGGTGCATACACTGCCATCAGACGGAAAGCACATCCGTTTGTGCCATCGACGTCCAAGACAACCAGCCTACCCTCCGGGTCTAGGAATATTGGCCTTACTTTTAGGTTCAGACTCTTCCGAAAAAACACCGCGGTACTACCACCACCCATGTTTGGCAGACAGGGAGAAAAATAAATGTCGAATTGTCCGCCAAACATGGACTTGAGGGCCCGCGGGTTAC
>NC_068981.1:56541088-56542157 GCF_001194135.2 Octopus bimaculoides | reverse complement strand
TACTTTGTTGATCACTTGTGGGTTTGGTGGTGTTGGTAGCAAAGGTTGTTTTTTATTTATTTTTTGTTTTGGTTGTAACTGTTCTTGTTTCTTTTTTTGTGACAAAACGCACTTTGAAATTAGGTGCTCTTGGCTTCCGCAGAGGTAGCAACGCGGTTTTTTACCCTCCGCCACCACATAGAGGCTTTGTCCATTTTCCAAATGAATCACATTCGGCAACTTTTCCAGTGAATCTTGATCCATCTGGATCAAGATTTCAATGTTTTTTCCGGTCCAACTGTCATTGTGAACAACAGTGGTTTCTAAAACATTGATTGTTTTCAAATGAAAACATATCGCCGAAGTAATACACTTGGACTCAATTTCTGGAGGGACGTTATTTATTTTAATTCTACTCACTCTCTGCCCCATGTAGTATGGGACCATGATTAGTTCATCATTTTGTAAGGCTTCCATACCATATATTTTCGCCTCTTCTTCATTATTAAATCGAAATTGTACTGTATTATATTGCGAACCCCAGTTTATATACTCTTTAAGTTTCATAATTTTTTTGGCACATTTCTCAATGTCAGTTTTTGTAATTGGATTTGTTAATTTTTTGCTTTTTCTTATTATTTTGTAAATAACTGTTCTTTTTTCTACGTCTTCTCTCACTTCTTTTGGTGTATGTAATATTAAATTTTGTCCGGACGTAGAAAAAAGGGACCTGGTCTCTATGAGTTCGTTGTTTGTAAAATGTAGAGTTTCTTTTTTTGTTTAAGCATGTCTGCAAAATTTTTGTTGTTGTTATTGTTGGTGGTGGTGGTTGTGGTGGTGCTGGCACTGGTATTGGTGGCAGATGTGGTATTTGTGACTGTGTCAGTGGTGTTGTGGCTTGTATTCATTTTTCCTTCCTCTCTTTCGCTTGCTGCTGGTGAAGAGAGTAAAGGTTGAGTTGAACTGTTGCTGCTGCTGCTGTTGTTGTTGTTGTTGTTGTTGTTGTTGTTGTCGTTGTTTGTTGGTGGTGGTAGTAATGATGGCGTCAGCAGAAATGGTGTTGACGTCAGAGACTTTGGAGACGTCTTCT
>NC_068981.1:56535460-56540917 GCF_001194135.2 Octopus bimaculoides | reverse complement strand
GTTAACTTTCATATTAACATTTACCTCTGTGTGTGTGAAATCTTTTTCCTTTTTCTTCATTCTCTCGATTAACTGTGAAGAAGGAAGACTAGGAAATTCTTTTTCGAACGAAACACTGCAAAATTCAGCGTTCTTTTGACGAAATTTCTCATGGCTACAAGACGCCATCGTCCAAAACAAAAAGGGCTAGAAAGCCGAAATTAATTTTTAAAACCTGGAAATGTGCCACACAGGGCAGATTTCCGTTGCAAAAAACTTGCACTACAGAGTCTATAAGTTGTTGTACAACTTTCTATATAAAATTAAACTTACAAACAAACTTTTTAAAGCATAAAAAAGGCAAGACTTACGAAGCCGACACGTCTACCGTCCGTCCATAAAGATAGATAGATAGATAGATAGATAGATAGATAGATAGATAGATAGATAGATAGACGTGCTTATGAATATTAAAATGATTTCTGGAAAAATGCTACAACATACGCTACTCGAATTAATACGAATATTTTCACAGCCTGGGTGCTGATGAAGGGGCAAGATCTCCCGAAATATGGCATACACTCCCATTACCCCCTTTTTCATCTTCGATCCCATTGTTTGTTCACATCAGACGTCTCAGATATGAAACATCGTAAGAAAAATCAGTGCTGGCTATAATTTCTATAGAATATTTGTAGAGAAAACCTTCACAAGCCTCTGGATGCAGGAAGACAAGAGATATCAGACAAAGCTGTTTGCAATTGTAATTTCCATAGCAGTTACTGAGGCAGTTAGCTATATAACCAGATGCAATATAATGAGAGATATAGATCAAAATTTATGTTCTAGTCATAATATCTACAGGTCTTCCTTTGATTCGACAGATGTTTTAGTTTTCATTAACTTTAACGCTTTTTACTTTCCACCAATACTGGACATCTGACACAGTTTTCTTTCTCCTAGAACCTTTGCGATGGTGTGTAATGTTTACGTTTCACTATTTGGCAAGCTCTTTCCTTAAGTATCCTTCCATATTGTGTGTGAGAATGCGTGATCTCTACATTACTGTAAATTCTATATACATTACTCTATTTCTATATGCATTACTCTATTTCTATATTCAGTACGACCCTTTGTAGATTGTATTGTTGAATTGTAATGTATTGTACGTCGAGCACAATAGCATGGCTCATGGACAAATAGTATCGTGATGTCACCCAAAGGCATATACTTATGGTATAAGTCACATATTTTGTTAGTTTCTCAGTCTGCACTGGTCCCGTTATCACATATACATATTTTACAAGCATCTCTATGCCTTTTCTACAGCAGGTATAGTGTTTCCTGCTCCTAGATTGCAAAAGTATATCTATCAAAGTGAAAGCTGATACAATAGTCGTTGATCCTATATAAACTTATTTGGTTGTCTATATTACTGTCATTCTGAAGATTTCTGACAAAATAGCCATTCATGACATTCTGCTAATAAACAGAATGATTCCAGATCTTGTGGAAGAAGGGTATTTAAAACGTTAATGGTATGCTGCAATATACCGTTTGTGTATTCAATATAAATTTACATTTGATCGCTCTACATTCACGTGATTTCTTATGATGACAAAGATTTTCGTTCGTAGCTTGTGTTTAATGGCAAATATTGTCCCTGTGAGTGTCTTTCTCATCATTTTATCCGTAGACTTTTTGACCCTACGGCGCCAAATGGTTTGTTGTTCCTATTTAATGGAAAACACCTTTCTGAATGTGTGAGCTGTTCCCAACATGTTGGATTATTGGAGCTCATCGATATTATTATTATTATTATTATTATTATTATTATTATTATTATTATTATTATTAGTGGTGGTGGTGGTGGTGGTTTTAGTAGCAGTAGCAGCAGCAGCAGCCGCAGCAGCAGCAGCAGCAGCAGCAGCAGCAGCAGTAGTAGTAGTAGTAGTAGTAGTAGTAGTAGTAGTAGTAGTAGTAGTATTTATTCGTGTTACTGCTCTTTCCTTATTCAACCGGGATCCACTCAATGGTTCTAAGGGGTCAAATGATGTGTTGTTACTATTGAATGTAGCGCATCTTTTTGAGTATGTGGACTATTTTCAGGTAGCTGATCTTCTTGAGCTCACAAATGTTGATGTTACCAGATAGTTTGTCGGTGAATTTGCGCATTCCTAGAGCATCGATAACGATAGGTGTCATTTTAGAGTTCATTTTCATTGCTCTCATCCATTTTATTTCTATCTCTAAGTCTTAGTACTTTGATAATTTTTCGGTGACTTTTGCGGATGTACTTCTTTCTGGTGGTGTTTTTTTTCCTCCCTATACCTAATAATCCAGCCCAGACGGCTTGCTGTTATTTTCTTGACTGTATGACTAGGTGTATCCCATAGTATAGCGGTGTTCCTATTTTCCATGAATGTTTGTGATTGATGTTCATGCCATTTCTCGGTGATCGTGATGTTATTATATTCATTGCAGGCCGTCCAGTGGATGTATGAAACTGCCTTTTTGTAACATTGGTTGCATTCTGTCTTAGCAAGTTCAGGGCAATGGTAGATAAGATGACAAACTTTCCACACATCCTAAAGTGGGTGTCGGTGCCGTTTTTACTATTCTGTGTTGGTATAACTTTATTAGAAGGCTCTGGTCTTGTGCAGCAATGATGAGATCATCTATCCTGGTTTGAGGCCAGCTGCTTTAAGCCATTTGTGTATCCCTTGATTGTCTCCCTTTCCTTTACTTCTGTTGTGTATTTTCCATACATTTCCTTTTCGTACGATTTTCCGCTTAGTTGTTTTAGTCCTTTATTTTTGACCGTCTAATGTCACTCTTCGGGCATAGTCGGAGATCTCCTGAAGCTCAGTAGGCTGTAATTCTGGCTTTTCCAGTTCTTCGCTATACCTTTTGGCCTCTTTTGTAGTGAAGCAGACGATTTCCCCTCCGTCGTGATTTTTTACTATTTGTGGTAGAGAGGCCTCTCTAATTTCAGGACACTTCCCTAGCCCTATGGTAGTGGATTTGTATGCTAGCTCTAACTGGAAAAGATTTCGGCTAACATCTCTTGGAAGATACAATCTGTCAACATTCGTTTTTGAGTGGTGCATTTTCTCCATTGCTTTCCGTGTTTTGGCCTCTAGTTTATCCAGATCGTTCACTATACAGTTGACGATAATGAAGTGTTATATTACTTCTCATAGAGTCAATGATAGAGCGTCAACAGAACCACTCAACATGCTGGAAAAAGCAGCCAAATCTACCCCAAATAACATCTTGATTTCGTACAATGAAGGAAGTTTACTTTGGATAATGTAATCTGATATACATTGTGTTTGAATATAAATTCTATGTGCTTATAAATCGAAAGCAATTAATTAATGGTCTACACAATCTTGTTTAAGCTGAGGCAAAACAACGTCTAAATTGTTAATATGTAATAGTGGCTATGGATATGTATTAATAGAAGCGCTAATGAGAGAAACTAAATGCTTTACTGTATTTATTTTCTGTTTGCTATTATTTTATTTTAAATGCCATCTGGGTTAAATTTGGATTTTTTCATTAAGAGAATATTGGTGTGTAGTAGACTTAATTCATTGCTTTCTACACCACCACTTCTAAAACATTTAGCGAACTTAAATCTCCCCAAGCTTTTGAGTGAGCTCTTTGGAGTGAGAATGAGGTTTTTCTTCCCGTCCACCAATCCTGGTAGTCCTGAAAATATAGCACAGCGTGTCAGATGTCCTTTCGCATTAAAGTCATGAAAAAAAGTTTCAATAATTCATTGGTCTTGATATAAACGCATAGAGATTTCAGTTGGTAAAGTTGTTATTGTTTCTTGTGAGTATAGGGTAAAAGATTGAACGGCATAGAAGAATAAAAGTAAGCTGTTTGCTAGCAAATTCTTCTATTTTTTGTTGTAATCAGTGTTGCCAAAGTCTATTTAGGGATAGTACCAAAATTTGTACAGAAAGGTACCAAAAAAAAAAAACACGCAAAATGTACTGTATTTTAAATATCAATACAAAAACATTATAAAACATCTTAATCAGAAAAAAAATACGTTTAATATCAAAGAAAGTCTTCGTCAACTGCTTTATTTCTACTCTTAATTTTTCATGTATTGTGACACGAAACTTTTCATGGTCTCCTTTTCATGTAGTTAATGCACTGGATTTTTAATAAGATCTAGATCTTCTTAATGTATTTAACGTGAAATACTTCCTAAGAAGCGCGATTTTGAACTTTAATATTGCCTAAGAGACCCAGTAACATTGAACTTCACTGTATAATAATGTAGTAAAAATATGTTAATATATAAATTGTTGACAAAAACAGAGAAGCAATATTTTTTGCCGTAACCGTCTGGAGACATGCTAAACCAATTTTTTTTCTGCATCTGGAGGTCGATTTTGCAGTATCAGTTCCCTCCATTCATTATCAATTTGTCCTTACATTTCTTCACAGACTACTTAGAAAATATCATAACAAATGAAACACCTGATTTTATGTCCAAAGCTTCAAGCATCATTTTTCTCTTGTGAACTTCACACTCAGTTCACAAGATAAAAAGGATATGAAACATCTGCTTTGTAAGACAAACAGATATTTAAAATATTTACTCAAAGTTCTTGCAGTGTCTTTTGAGAACTTTCTCTTGAATTATATACTTTCTACAGTGGAATTACCATAAATTGCAGCTAACCTTAAGGTTCATTAATATTAATTCTACTAATATATTTAGCTGTCAACATTTCTAGTTTGATAAAATTACCAAGAATCTCTTTAACACAAAAAACTTTTTAACATACGAATTGTAAATATTTCTGCTTGAAACTGCAAATCAAGTTTAGGTTACATTTACTCCAAATTAATTTGTCACTCAAAATGCAACTTAAGTAAACAAAATACATTTTTATAACGGTTTTTGCAATACATTTAAAATTCTTGTTAGCATTCAAACACCATCTTCCAAAGCTGCAGAAGTGAAGAACAGCAAAAATCCAGGCCGTTCTTTAAAATATTCTGTTCACTATTTGTTCAATTGATATGCATCTAAAGAAAAGAACTTTTAAGCATTGGTATTTATAAACTTTTGAAATTTTTTATATTCATTTATGACCTTAGCAAACTTGCATAAAAACGAAGGGATATTTCTGGCTAATCTATTTAAATAACGTCACAAGTTCAGTGCAGCTTAAACAATCGTAAAACTACAATAAATGGCGAACACAAGGTTGTATAAGCATTAGAGAATTTTTCTGTATCAAGAGATGCAGCTTAGCTCCTTGTTATTTTTTTAAATAAGAAACTTGCATCATCTATTAGGTTTTCGAAGGAGACGTAAGTGCTGTTAAAAATGTTTTATCACAATTGTAAACAGAAAAGGTAATTGTCTCTCTAATTTAGAAGTGTTAGATGTTTATTCACTGCTGATTTGAATTTGATTCAGTAGCTTAATATTGATTTCAAATT
>NC_068981.1:56524038-56535121 GCF_001194135.2 Octopus bimaculoides | reverse complement strand
TATCAGTAAAAAGATAATATTTTGCCTGTTTCACCTAAAATATACGAGGTGTAGTCAAAAAGTATCCGATCTTTGGCCAAAAAACAAGTAATAATAAAAACTCACTATTTTGATGTAGCCTCCTTCAAAGTTTTCACCTTGGGAGTCTACACGCTTCTGCCAGCGTTCCTGCCACTGCTGGAAACATTTCGGGAAATAACTTTTTGGAAATCACTGTAAAACTGTATCGTCGAATTTTGCTTAATGTCCTCTATTGACTCAAATCTTCTCCCTTTGAGTGTTTATCTTTTGAGCTTTGGAAATGGCCAAAAGTCACACGGAGTCAAGTCTAGAGAGTAGGAAGCCTGACGAACAAGTGGTGTGTTTTGCTTGACGAGGAATGCTTGGATGACATGGACGGAATGAGTGGGGCGTTGTCATGGTGAAGTTGCCAGTTCTTTGCTACGTACAGGTCGGGTCGTTTTCGCTGCAGAGACTTACGAAGGCGACTAAGAACCCCCAGGTAGTGTTCTTTGTTAATTGTCTGCCCTTGTGGTGCATATTCATGGTGCACATTACCTCTGTAGTCAAAGAAACTGGTTATCATCAGTTTAACATTGCTGCCCGCCTGCCTTACTTTCTAAAGTCTTGGTGAGGATGAATGTTTCCATTGGGATGATTGCAATTTTGTTTTAGGGTCATAGCCTTACATCTATGTCTCATCGCTTCTGATGAAAGTGTGCAGGAAGCTTTGATCTTGGATAGCACACTCCAGCATGTCCTGGGAGATTTCCTTTCTATTCTCTTTCAGCTGGTCAGACAGCAATTTTAGTACGAATTTGACCGGCACCCTTCTCATGCACAAATCTTCAGTTATAATTGACTGAAATGACCCATGGCTGATTCCAACTTCCACAACAATCTCCTCAATAGTCACAAGACGGTTTTCGTAGACTATTCCACGAACCTTTGCAATTATTTCGTCGTTTCTGCTAGTCGATAGTCTGCCATAACGTGGCCCACTAGTCACTGAGGTGCGGCCATCTTCGAACCGGTTGTGCCACTCCTTTGTGTTTATCCCATAGCATCATCTCCAAAGGCCTTCTAAATCTTCTCGATTTTCTGGGCTGACGCAAGGTGACTACTTCAAAGGAGATGATGCAAAGACTTAGGCAAATATTTTTTTATTAAACATAACTAGTCCGGGAACTTTTTGAAATGTCTGCTCCACTATACATATTAGAGTAGCAGTTTCAGTGTCTTAAAATCGAAAGATATTTTATTCTAGTAGCCCTATATATGGACAAAGTTTTCCCCTCTCTTTAATTACTACTTCTCTCACACCCTCCATCACTATACATGTCAGCTCTTATTCTCTTCCAATAAGGTCGTCATATAAAACTGCTTTTAATTAGAAACACTCATTGTCCGTTATTACCATCGTGTTTGTTGTTGGTGTTAATATAAGTCGTTGTTTTGTAGTACATTCGTTTTTATCTTCGATAAATTACAGAAATCCATTGAAACAAGTAAACATTTGTCGGGGATTACCTTATAGGCGGTTACTTTGTTGGTAGTTACCTTGTCGCGGGTTACCTTTTAAGTACAGGGAATACATTATGAATGCACATACACATATTATTTATGTGTATGTGTGTTTATATCAATTTTCCAGAAGGGATGGCATATTTTCAATGCAAAATTTCATTTCACCTATCTGTCAAAAAAAATGAATTGTTACTACATGCAACAACTATTATACAGGCAAAGGAAAAATAAACTGTCGTGAAAAATAAACTATTTATAAGCAACGAATAGAAGGTCCTAATACCAGACAAAATCCACTACATGAACATTTATACCAATGAACAACAAATAAGAAACTATAATTCTAAATCCTTCTGATTTACTATTGTTCCGACAAAATCACAGATCAAATATAGACAAATAATGAAAATGTGTTTATTAAAAATTTCAAAGATAAAATGAATAAACTATAACATAACGAACAGATGCACTACACTACTGTAATTCACAATCTCGCAAAGAAGCGCAGAGGCAGCCATATACACACGTATATAGCAGCTATGTAACTTACTAATCTCTCGCATACAAGCAAGTACTCTAATTCTCTATCTTTAACTTTTCTGATGACCTGTTGTTCATAATATCCATGATGCTTTCCTACTGTCATGTGACCTAGTACTCGGACATAATACGCAAATGTTATTGTTACTGTCTCATGACACACTCGCTGAACAAGCATTGTGGTAAAAGTTGCGTGATATCTTTAGACGATAAGCCATAACTCCAAATATTAAGCTGAATTTTTCCAAATTTCAAATAAAGAAAATTTGTTCCTCTTTAGACCGTAGTTTTTGCAGTTATTTTATTAGTTAAAGCTTAGTATATATAACGGCGGGCAATATAATTTGTTCAATTCTATATTTCTGAGATGAGAAATTTTTATATCACGTGTTAGTCGGAGTGGTATCGATCAAAATGAGGACACCACTCTGACTAACACATAATATAAATTTTCTAGACTGAAACTGAGGCGGTTAAAGAAAAATTTTTTTTCCAGGTTCAACAAATTTTATTTTAGGCCATTTTTTCTTCGTGTATTTTCAGTCTCAGTATGAAATTATGCCCAGCAAGAGTTTTTCGGCTGTTTGAGATGACAATTAAACAAATTGGTTGCATTCTTACTTAAGATTCACCTGTACCAAGGTCGCAGTGTTCTTACTACTTAAAATTGAAATACCTAGGCACAACTCATTTACACCTGATACAATGGTCTGTGGAATACTTTAATGTACTATCCTGAAACTGTTTTTAACCCTTTTAACTATTTTAAAATGTTTCAGCTGCAAAGCTGCGGTCATGCTGGAACACTACCATCGACTGAGCTACACCATTATTTGGAACCTCCTCTGATATGTGCCATTTGGTCAATGAGCGAGTTTGGATGCTACTGCTCTCATTTGTGTTTCCTGCCGTGAGGTAGGTTCATCTGGAATCCGTAACAGGAAGCGATCCAGTTTTGTTTTAAAGACACTTACATCCACACCATGCAGGTATTACAGGCATTTTGGAAGGTTATTAAAGAGCTGTGAACCCTTGAAGCCCAAGCTATTGCAGTATCTGATCCTGTATTTTGAGGGCGATGCTGGGATCTTTGGCACTATGCAGTGGCTCCCCATTCTGCAGTTTGAGTAACTTTCTATGCCAAAGTTTGGTACCAGGCCTTCTAGGATTTTCCAGATGTATATCACAGCATATCTCTCCCGCCTTCGTTCCAGGGAGAAGAGTTTTAATTCTTTAAGTCTTTCCCAGTAGCTGACATGTTGCATCGAGACGATTTTCTTAGTGTAGCTTCAGTGGATTTCTTCGAGTTCTACCGTGGAAATTTTATTGTGTGGTGTCCATAGTTGGGACCAATAGTTTAAGCGGCGGAGAACATATGTCTCCAAAGGATCATCAATGTTTCCTTTTCTCTTGTTTTGAAAGTTCGGAGGATCCATTCAGCCAGCCGTCTGCATTTTATTACCAAATTGGTAATACGCACCTGGAAAGATGCATCATTGCTCATGTCAATGCGCAGGTTACGCACTGAATCTATTTGATTCAGGGATTTCACTTCCTCTTGGGCCAGTGTATCCTGTCTGCATGTCGTTTAACTTTGTGTACTGGTAGGGTAGGGCCTGGAATTTTCCTGCATCAAACTGCAAGTTGTTGTCCTCAGCCCACCTGTATATTGCGTCCAACTCCCGTTGCAGATGTGCAATATTTCCACGATTTTGTATTGACTAAGAGACTTTTGTGTCATCTGCATAGCTAGCAAAGGTGGCTATCTGAGCAGCCGAGGGCATGTCTAAGAGGGCCACAATGAACAGCAGTAAGTTTTTTTCTGCTGTCTCTGTTCCATTTTTAATTATCTACGAATTCTGTGTTGTGACTTAACAATGGTTTTTTTTTTTTTAGAAATACTTTTCATATTCTCGATCCTTGTCATTATTTTTCATGTTTGATGCAACCAATATTATTTCTCACTAATAATCATTTCTATTAGGTATTTTCTTCTTGTCCGTTAAAAGTATGTCTTTTGTTTTGTTATGGGCTGAGGCTCACTGTTTTCAAATCCAATTTTCTCATTTCACACATATAGATGTACATTGTATCATTTTGTATTTGCACAACTTCTTTATCGCCCATCAACAGGGAATCGATCAGGGAGACATAACCTGGATCCATCACTAGTTTTAAACCTTCGAAAATACTATTACATTTTTAGGCTTCCAATACGATTATTTTTTATGGCGTGGATTTCCAATTCCCTTTTTGTTTGCATAAGAATGATTCATACTCATCGGCAAAAAAACAAAAAGAAAAAGAAAAAAGTTTTTCGTTTCATCCATCCGATTAGCTCCCCCATTACCACCATTCAATACAGTTCATTCTTTCTAGTTTACTTGGATCGGAAATTATTACAAGTAAAAACTTATCTTTCAGCTGATTTTCTATAAAGCAAAGCATAGCTTTTTTTTTTTAATCTTGTAATGTTTCCACATTTAGTTTTCATTTCATATTTTCAGAAATGATCTTTATAATGTGTTGTTTCCAAAGTTTTGACGTAAAATATACTCAGATTTCCGCCACCTTTCAATTTATATAAACCATTTCTACATTACTCTATCGATTTATTATTATTTGCATTTGTTTCTGACTTCTTTAAACTTGCTTTAGTTTTATATTTTCGTTTCATTTATATTTGTTTGTGCTTTTGTACGGTTTAAGAAGAATGCTTTTTTATCTTCTGCCGATATACCTGTTGTTATGGTGAGCCATATTTTATAAGATATATCACCAACAAGTATTGCTTTCTTTATAACTACTGCTCCAGCAATATTACTCTTCCGTTCACGTTATTATTGTAAATAATATTGGTCTTATTTTTTAACGATTGTGCAGCCTGTTGTTTAATGACGGAATATTTTTTTTTGTGATCGCCAGTTTTGCAAATCTATTTTCTCTTCTTTTCAAAACATACACTTCAGTCTCATTGTTTCGACAGACATATATAAACTAACACAAAAGTACTTAAATAAATCTTCTTGTGTGAGAAATATTTTGATACAGTGCTTGTTTTCAACAAATAAATGAAATGCTGTTTAAATTCGTAATTATTAAACAATTTTAAACAGAAAAAAGCAAATAGTGAAGCATGTTTAGCGAATGAATGAAAGCAAAACAAAACAAACAAAAATATGTAAAAGTTAATTTGGAAGGTTAAAAATTCTAAGAAACCATGACTAATATATTGATTTTAGCCCAGGGCCCGCAATTTCGGGATAGAGAATAATTCGATTACTCGACCCCAGTGTTCAGCTGGTAATTATTTTATCGACTCCGAAAAGATGAAAACAAAGTCAACCTCTGCGAACAACGACTAAAATATTAGTGTTAACAATTATAAGCTTGCGTGAAGACTGAAGAATTATATTAAATAAACATTATATTCAATATATTTGATGATGGTACCCTTACATGACCAGTCTTCTAACAGATAACAAGTTAAATTTTTCATATACTATTTCTGTCTCGTCATTCTTGTAAGATATTTATTCATTCTCCCCCTTTATTACAAACCCAAGTAAACATTTCTTTAGAAGATACACTGATGAATCAGAAATTATTTATAAACTCTCTTCAAGAACTAAATGAAATTTTCAATTACGGAAATGAACTCGCCAACTGTTTTTCATCTCGACTTCGAAGTGCAAGCTTTGTTGCAGAATTGTGAAACCGAATGATAAAATTTGATTAACAGTTTAATCTTTAGATGGTGGACATCATCAGTTGATGTTTCATTAAAGAACAGCTGACATCATCAATTGCTGTTTCAAACATTTCACACGGATACGGCCTTCATCAACAGATGTGCGGGCATCTACTTCGTCGAATGTGTTTTAGCGTAATCGACCTTTATCGATGGGAGAAATCAATCTGCAAATGGAAGCTTTGTATAGGGATGAAGATTTTCTGATTTTCCTTATATCATTAGATTAGGTAGATGATTGATGATAGTTATGCTGATGATGATACCTTAAAGAGCAGAGAAGAAAGTGATGCTTCAACTAGCTCTGAATGAATAAGTGCGCCAATTGTTCTCCATTTCTACATTCAGTTTACAATAGCAGTTAACAATAGCAATGCAGGAATCTCGAGTAAACTACGCTCATGCCAGACGCAAAGGGAATATTTTACAATACTTTTGGTTAACGAGATTGTAAATTTTATTGACTAACAATTATTTTAGATTTTGTGCTTATTTACAGGGAAAATAAATCTAAAAACAACCCTTAAGAAGAAAGATACTTTTTGTTTTTCCTCGTTTTTAAAATATATTCATGCAACCCTTTCCTGCCGTTTAAAGTTTGATGTATATATCGCAAAACTCACTAGCAGAATAATTGAAATTACTAATAATATTTTAATTTCTCAATATTTATAATGCAGAAGGCGGCGAGTGGGCAGAAAGCCTAAGCACGCTGCGCGAAATGCTTAATGGTATTTCGTCTGTCTTTACGTTCTGAGTTCAAATTCCACTAATATCGACTTTGCCTTCATCCTTTCGGGGTCGATAAATTAAATACCAGTTGCGTACTGGGGTCGATCTAATTGACTGGCTCCCTCCCCCAAAATTTATGGCCTTGTGCCTAGAGTCGAAAAGAATATTTACAATTCAGATACTAATATTATTCTACTCTAAGTAACTCGTTCACATAGATTTGTTCCACTTAACTGGTTTTCCTTATCTCGAAAATAATTGTTTCACTAATATCGCGTTCATCTGATGCTGATTAAAACACTTAATCAGAACCACAATGTGAATGCACCTAACGTTATCCAGGCCATGCTAGAATTTCATTTTAGACTCAGACTACTAACAAAGTTGAGCTATTCAAGCGATAATACCCATTTAAAGCTATATGGCTTGACTAATCGAGAACAAGGACGTGTATAACAAGATCACGATAGTATATGGATATTTAACCAATGTATATATATTCTTTAACTCCATTCCATATTTGGCCAGTGGCGATACCACTATAATTGGTGGGGTGAATAGACGAAATTACAATCCTTCTGCTAGTACTTAAAAATAATGTTTTAAAATTTCGTATTCAAAGTGAAGTCAACTAACATTTCTCCTAAACAGAAGTTTACCATCAGCTACACATTTAACATCGTTGTACAGTTTATAAACATCATTTTCACTCCGCAATAGGTGTTTCATTCACGCTAAAGAGTCTAGAGAGATATCCAACGAAAGCCTGCGATAGATAGTGATCAGGAATTACGTTCAGCTGTTTGTATATCTATTTTGATTTCTTAATGATGCATCAAGTAAATTAAGTAAAGAAAGTTCAATGTCTGTCCCATGGCATTTAAACCCGGCTAATCAGTGTTTACTTACAACTTCTACTTAGTCAAGTAAATAATAGTTGAACCGGATTTTAGTCACGCTTTTGTTATGTTCCTAATATACAGGTGAGGAATCATTTGTAAATTATCAGCTTAGATTCTCCAATAAACAGAAATCTATGGCCCCAAACAAAGAGAACACCAACAACAGCACCAGTAACAAAAACAATAGTAGTAGTAACAATAACGACAGTAACAATAACAAGTGTATATGCCTCTACATCAATGCCAGATTCCAACGCTCACAGTATTCTTACAAGTAGCAGCGATCTCAGGTATCATTAAAAGACGTAATAATGGAACAATGTCTCACTTAACGGTATATCCATTATCGTGCCTGATACCAGTGCGATTTGTAGTCCATAACAAAATTAACTATCCTTTTGATAATGTAGGTGCCAAGTCCTAGCCGACACTACACCAACAATCTCCTGGTATTTCCTGCGGCTTCCTCTTTCTGTGACCATTCATAGTTGGTGTATCTAATTCTCTCATCCTCTGACAGTAGTCACGTACTGAATGTTCTTACCTTAGTGGTTCTGAATTCTTCCACCTTTGATGGAATTAGTAAGTAGAACTAAAAGTTAGGGGGAAAAACCCAGCCAACATCACAGAAATTTACTGCACAACCTCTCCATTGGCACCACCTGAGCCATGGAGAAGTCATAAACCAGGAATAACCACAATGGTCTGGGTATAATGCTATATTAGAAATACTACACCGTAAACCTTCTAAGTAGCTGGCTTTTGTTAACTACCCTGAACCAGTTGTTTAATTGAACTTTAATGATTTTGACGTGGTCCTCCAAGGTGTTACCATAAATCATCCGAAGACGTCAAAATAGCTGAAAGGTAAAATAAGAACATAGTGAAGAATTTTAAAGAATTCATCCTCAAATTACTCTAATATAGAGTACTGATGAAGACCTCTACAGATTTCTACGCAATATGTAAATCCCATTCAGTGTCGTGTCCGGAGTTTTCGGAAACGGGTAGACAGAAGATTACCGGTGGAACTTTTCAAAGAACATTATCCCAGAGAGATGACGAAATTATTCTACCTTCTCCAAGACCAAATCAGTGACTTTTTTCCCGTCTTTTTCAAAGATACACATGGCGTACTAACGTATGCGGTCTGGGGTTGATTGCAAGCAAGGTCACTTATTCGATAAAGTTAGGTATCCAAACGTAAATTTGTCTGCCATCAGTGAGATAAGAATTTCTGAAACTGCCTGACAGGTACAGACTAGATTTTTAAATGTGCACGCGTGGGTATGGAACAAACACATTGGGTATTTATAACACATCTAGTTAAAGTTTCTATGCGTACCTCCTCAATAAGAATTTTTGTCCTTTACATAACAGTTATTACCTTGTATTAAAGGATTTCTGGATAAATTTTGTAGAACCTAATAAACAGATTTTCTGCACTTTACCTTTACCCTGATTAAGGTCGAGTTTTTCAAGTTTTGTTCTCAGATTTTTCGTAACTGTTCCCGAAGACCTAATAATAATCGTTAATATCAAGACTTTGTCAGTTCTTTACATCAAGAATTTAAAGATTATACTCTACACTTTCTTTTCCCCTTTCGTTTTACTCTAATGTTAAATGGCCATACTACGTTAATTACAGTAGCCTGCTACTTGTCAAGGATTACAATTCCTTAGATGTCATATCTTACGCTTTTTTTGGTTTATATAAGAAGGCCCTACAACAATCTCACCTCATCGTTTTCAAATGCTGACATTGTTATTCCAATAATAGGATATAAATGTTTTTTTTATTTTTGTGTATAAGAAACCAGATTTCTTGCAGGAATTTCAGTGAATTTGTGCAGCAGTTCTATTGTACCTACAGTTTTTGTTGCCATTCTGCGGGCATTCAGACACAATGTGAGCTATAACCCCTTCTGAATCATCATACATTCTACATTTGGGTGAATGGTCTTGCTAATCGATTTTCCTCGATGCAATTTACCCTTAGTGCCTATTTATATACTACCAAAATCATACGCTCGGTCTCTTTCTTTAATTATAACCAGCACTACTTGTCATCGCTCATCACATTTGTACTTTTGATAAACAGCGAGTGAAGTTCTTTTGCTTTAAATTTTGAGTTTCTCTTTTCTACATTTTTCCTGTTTTCTCTTTTTGGTTTCTATGCATTTTGAAAACAGCCCTTCGCTTATTATTTCTCTACAGAGAGATTCTTCTTTTTCTTCCAGATAGAAGCCTAAATTTCTTCTCTACTTCTACCCCTTGGACACACACTAACCCTCTTCCTCCTTTTCAATATAATTCATCTGACTGGTAAATAGTGAGCTGCTTCCTCATCTTCTTCATTTAATTCAACCCATCCTTTCTCAATAATTCAATAGTTCATGCTCCATACCTAATTAGCAATACTGCCTTCAAATTCACTTGCATGATGCTCTCCTCTTTCAATTACGATTTTAAAATCTTCATTCTGCAAAAATACATTACTTAGGACTGACTTCATTTCCATAATTTTGATTTTGTCACTTTCCAATATTCCTAGATATTTCCGTCTCTTCTTTATTTAACGATTTTATATTCTCATCATTAGGTAGATTTATTATAGTATATTTTATGTATTTTCTCTACTTCATCTCTATCATAACACATTTCTTGCCATAAAGTTTTAAATCCTCAATCAATTGATGGTTCACTTCGCCCCTATTTTTACCCACTGTGTAAACTCCTTAGGTATTGTTTAGAATAATCGACAAATGGATTAATAAAATTACAAACGAAATAAGAGAGCGGTCTCCATGAAAGTTTTCCCTTCTGATCTGTATATTTGCAAATCTTTTTCTTCTCTTGATCTTCACTCTCCAATGCGGCATTGCATTTTCTAATAGGTAGCAAACCTTTTTCGATATCCTGAACAGTTTTAGAGAGCTTGACAAACTATAGCAAATAGGTTATTTCGGATGGAATCTTTAAAAAGGTTTGGAGATTATTCTTGTTATTTAAGGTGGCAGGCTGGTAAGATTGTTAGAATGCTGAGAAAAACACCTTGCAATATATACTCGGCTATTTACATTCTCAGGTTAAATCCCCACAAAGTCAACTTATCCGTTCATCAATTCGGAATCGATAAATGATGAACCAACCCAATGTTAGGATCGATCGTATCAACTAATTCCCTCTCCTCAAAATTGCTAGCCTTGTACCTAAATCAGAAAGCATTATTATTATTATCATCATCATTATTATTATTATTATTATTATTATTATTATTATTATTATTATTATTATTATTATTATTATTATTATTAAGGCGGCGAGCTGGCAGAATCGTTAGCACGCCGGGCGAAATGCTTAGCGATATTTCGTCTGCCGCAACGTTCTGAGTTTAAATTCGCCAGGTAGACTTGCCTTTCATCCTTTCGGGGTCGATAAATTAAGTACCGGTGGAATACTGAGGTCGATGTAATCGACTAGTCTCCTCCCCCAAATTTCAGACCTTGTGCCTATAGTAGAAAGGATTGTTATTATTGTGATTGTTGTTGTTATTATTATTATTATTATTATTATTATTATTATTATTATTATTATTATTATTATTCAAATTCCACCGAGGTTGACATTA
>NC_068981.1:56514439-56523883 GCF_001194135.2 Octopus bimaculoides | reverse complement strand
GGAGGGGGAAGCGGAGGAGGAGGGGGAAGCGGAGGAGGAGGGGGAAGCGGAGGAGGAGGGGGAAGCGGAGGAGGAGGGGGAAGCGGAGGAGGAGGGGGAGGACGACGACGACGACGACGACGACGACACTGACGACGACTAAAATCCCAAAACCTAGCAAATATAAGATTGCCTAACCATATTGGCACTTATAAATATTTTTGCAGAAACTAGTCGAAAGTTTGTTTCACTAGATGCTGTTATAACTTTGTTGAAGCAACTCTCAAGTTTCCACTTTTGTCAATTATTCTACCCAATGTAACACCTTTTAGCTTTTGTTATCTAACGTACTAGTCTGCCATTTATTGCTTTCAAGAGTTAATTAACAAATTTTACAATTCTCTTTGTCATTTGCCTTATATAATCAGCGCAGCTAGCTTTCGTTCACCGTACATCAATCATACCTGCATCAGAGAAGCGTTAAGTATGACTGAGGGAAGAATGAAAGGTGTCTTAGCATGAACAAACTCGGAATAACTATAGCCAGTAGGTTTCGGATGGAACGTTAAAAAATGCATGGGGATTTTACCAAAGCACTAAGAATAATTACTTGATTAAAATAATTTCAGATACGAAAGAGTCATATAAATCTTTTGAATGAACTCGAAGAACAAATAAAAATGTTCTTGTTTGACAGAAGAAAATACTGAAAGCAGAAAAAGTAATGTTGACTTTTCTACAATCCGGTTTTTATTTTTATACTTTTCTTCTCTGTCGTGCAAGCCGAAAACTACACAAACATTAACTTGAGGGCAAATTTAATTAAGTGTCTAAATACTATCTTTAAGTGGTACATAAGTTCACTGAGGGAAGATATAACATATAAGGTGTCATTTAAATAAGATAATGTAAAGAGTACATTCTCTTTAAAAAAATTCTATTAGTAGCTTGAAAACACTTGAGACATTTTTCGGATGGAAAGGTATATGGCTACAAAATGGAGCAGACATGATAATTCACTATTTACGAGAAGCAAAAGCACTGTTAAAACAAATTGATATTTTTCGGATTGTTATCCACACTTCTGTTGTTTTTCACACAGCCTTTCATCAGCACAATCTTTCTCATCAAAATATTGCGAGACTGTTTGTAAAGTATCCGATTGCCAGTAACCGAGTCGATCGTTTTTATCTACAGTAAGTAAAGAGCGAACACTAACAAATAGTCACACCTACAGGGACATTTTTGTATAAGCTTACCTCTTACACACGCACACTCGAACAAACGCACGTGAGCACACACATAGAGGCATATATGTGTGCTTGTATTTGTGTGTGTATATTGAATAAGTATCGAATTCAGATAAATGAATGCAAAAATATATTTATTCATATGCATACTCCCAAAGACGTAAATACGCATATTTATATAGATTCCTGTAAATATATATGTGTATATTATATATGTGCGCGTGTGTGATGTATGCATTTATATTTCACCTGCGAAAGAAAATATATACATAGTTGCGTCACCATCACTATATGCGAACTAGAAGAGATCAAGTTTGTTTATCCTATTTTAATGTGTAAATTGTATGTTTAAGATGGCAGCAAACAAGGAAATGTATTGAAAACATATATGTATATTTCAATAGTATGCATCAATATGATTATGTATACTCATAGATAGTTGTGTATCATTTTCTCGTAATCATTTCTCAATCAAATTATATATGGATCAATCAATATTTCTAATGTATTTAATGAACTTGGAATATTTTTCGTAAACATTTATTACGCATGCAATTATGTAATAGCACTGAAAGTGGCTAGTTTCTTCATTGCGTCACGTTGTTGCTTTAAGAAGAGAACATACTTTTGTTATACTATTGTATAATCAGTACACGGTGTGTGTCAACGGTATGCACGTGTTAGTACTACATCTTCTCACTATACATGTATAATTAAAGAAAGATTTAAAATTTTAAATAATGTATCTAGCTTCAACAACTGGTCGGAATAGAAGAAGAATTTGCTCACGGCTATCCAGATGATCTTCTATCTAACACTGTAACACTTTAGAGGAGTATAATTATTCAGAGAGTAAAGAATTCAGCGTTCATTAGGTGAAATTTGAATACTAACCACGCTAAACTTCCAGTTCCTATAACATTTCCAATTATTATAACACTTCTTATTACTCAAGCCAGTGAAGGAGCCTCTATGTGATCGATCAACGTGCTAGAAATAGTGACAAGACCAAACTGAAATTACACCTTACCATCTTCAATAAAAGAAAAGACAGATATTGTAGCCCTACACAACCCTAAAAATACCGTTTAGAATGTTTAGTCATAGGTTTACTGAATCAGGGTTGACCTGGAGCTAAACAACTTCCCATATATATATATAGATGATAAGCTATTTGTATGATACCTTCTATTAGTGTAAGGCTTTTTCTTAGTTTACTACTTCTATTACTAATATTCTCTGTTACTATAACACTTTCTATCGGTGTAATACACTTCTAATTTATAGGGAATAGGAACAATGCTTTAAGTTATACTTTTTTTTCATTAATTTTCATGTTAGAGATTAATACGTGTTGTGAAATAGTTACATTTAGTTGAATATTGGAACTAAGTGCTATGAATGTTCTATACTGCGTGCTACACTAAATGTAACTGCTATATTTATATGCGTCTTTTAAGATTTATTTAAATTCTCAGAATTTAAATTGAACAAAGTATATGTTTGTGTGTCTGTGTTTGTCCCCCCTCCCAACATCGCTTGACAACCGATGCTGGTGAGTTTACGTCCCCGTAACTTAGCGGTTCGGCAAAAGAGACCGATAGAATAAGTACTAGGCTTACAAAGAATAAGTCCTGGGGTCGATTTGCTCGACTAAAGGCGGTGCTCCAGCATGGCCGCAGTCAAATGACTGAAACAAGTAAAAGAGTAAAAGAGTAAAGTGACAAACATACTTTGAGTCAAACAAACAGTTTCAAAGATTGATAAAGTTGTGAGTCGATGTGTGAATATACGTATGTGGACGTTGTGACGTCATGTCACTTTATTAAACGAGTGTGTGCTTAGCTTTATGAATGTATGTGTATGCAGTACGATCATATGTGATATGTTCATTCAAAGGAACTAAGAAAGTTTTGCAAATTTTCAGTGACACTAATTCATTGAATTAGAAGGAAGTGTGCCAGCTTTTCTTTTTCTTTCTCCGAAACTTCTAGAATTTTCAGGCCTTTATATAAATATGCTGTTATGTATTATATATATTTTCTGATAATACCTATACATCAGAGTTTTAGCCAGGGTGGAAGTGTTTAAGCTGCCAGTTGTTCATTGTGTATGTTTAATTTTGCCTCCACTTTGTATAAGACACTCATACCTACTGAGCAGCTAATATTTACAACAGAGTATGGCTTTTGTTTTTGCCTCACTGAACAATTCATTTTCTTGTTTGCCGCCATGTGACAAAGTTTACACATTAAAACAAGATAAACAAGCATGATCCCTCTAAGTTCGCATGTGAGGATAGTAACACAAGTATGTATATTTTTTTTCTTTTTCAAGTGAATTATAAAAGTATACAGCATACCTTCACACCAATATATAATATGTGTTCCATTTGGGCCACTGTATTTCTGTTTTCATTAGGAGGTTCCACGAGTATTCTTTATTTTCAAAGATGTGCGGCATTTTGGTTCTGGTTTGCCTGATGTGTGATGATTATGACCTTTCTTATAGATAATATTGTAAATAATTTGGGGAACGATGTCTCGTGGAAAAGTAGTACATTGGAAACATTTTGGTGAAGCTACTCGTCGATACTGAGGATACCTTCCACACTGATTCGACATTTTTCTATCACAACATGGTGTTTGGAGGTATTCTTATTTCTTTTGTTCATCAAATATTTGGTCGACTTATGTCGCAAAGATGTTTACTTCTAGGCTAAGCTGCTTGTAAGGTATATATCACAACTGCAGTAGGGGCTACTCTTTCCGTCAATGTTGTTGTTATCCTCAAGTATACATGTGTACCCTGCATATTTTACTGATATGATGAGTATTTATCCTCTAATTTTCTGTTCACCTAGTCCAGCTACCATGGGAAGCCACAGTGAACATCTACGCACTCAGCTTACGTGTTTAGTAGTTCTCAACCGACAGCATTGCTTTAACTTTTGAATACACATTCGTTGTACTCATTTATTCTTTTGTAGTGCAATCTGTTTTGTTGGTGGGATACGATGCTTCACTCGAAAACCATTTGGACTGACCACCCAACATAAATCCTGTCCAGTCATTATTGATTTGGAAGTTACCAGCATTGTTAATAATTTAGTCTTGACGTCCAAGTTAAGCATTTACAGAAGCAACCAAAAAATCTCACTAATAGTGGTATTGCAAAAACTTGAGATAGTCCTATTGAATCAGAACAGTTCTATATCTCCCCGAGTCTGCTGAAAATTTTTTTTTATTAAAATCTCTAACATTTACAGAAGTTGTATGAAGTCTATTGAAGTAATTAGCTTTTCTTAAAGTACTTAACATATGTAACAGTTTTGCAAAGTCTGCAGAATTATCTGGTTTTAATGGCGAATACAACATCGTTGATATTTATAGCATTCGTCATTAGGTTAATATCCACATTCCTTGTTTTATCAACAATATTTGATCGGGTTCAAATTAACTACCTACCCAGACCAAACTTCATTTCTAAGGGCAATGCAGATATTGCAACCAATTCTAACTCTCCTTTGGCGATGTAGACAGTACTGGGAAACAGCTTATGGTCGTAGACAAAAAAAATTTGAAAAACATCTGAATGGCATTAATTTTTCATTCTCTCCTGTGTAACCGAAAACCTTGCCTAGACATTTATTCAACAGAACTGACAAGCCGTTCCCTGCCCTGACAAACAGTATTTTAGGTAAGCTGTTACTCTCGAATATTCCAGATCAAGCCTAATTTGTTATGACTTCAGTTTTTGCGATATTGTTAGGGCATCTTTGTAGTCGATATTGTAATGACATCAGCTATAGCAGATGAAACATTGGCAAGGGACTGTGATTCTAATATTCCTGAAGAAGGGACAAAAAGATAAGCAAAAAGAGTCCAGTCATATTCTCAGATGCTTCACTATCTTAAGGACAGTGTTCTTGATAAGAAGCTGTTTGGTAAAACGCTAGACTCTGCTTCTTTCTTTCTTTCTTTCTTTCTTTCTTTCTTTCTTTCTTTCTTTCTTTCTTTCTTTCTTTCTTTCTTGCTTGCTTGCTTGCTTGCTTGCTTGCTTTCTTTCTTTCTTAATCTTCAGTCACTATATTGTTTGTTCTGCAGTTATCTTAAAGGAACAATCCAAACAATCCTGTACGTGCTTATAGTTCTGATTTTTATTTTGAAATATACGTCTTCTGGTTCTAATATTGGAGGGTTGGATAGGCAAAATTTGTAGATCCTCGGACAAAATATTTTGGCATATTTGTTCCAGATCTTTCTGTTCAAAGTTAAAATACCGCAAAGCTTAACTTTGCCTTCCGTTTCTCTAGTGTTCATAAAATAAAACACCAGTCAAGTGCTGAGATCGATTAAATCGACTAAACCTCATGCACCAAATTCTCAGTGTTATCCTTTGTATATTACTTATCTAGGAGTTTACATGTACATTTAATCGTAAAAATACACAATAAAAGGGAATAGCAATTAAAGAAGATATAAAGTAGCCAACATACGAGAAAATGCGTGTGCATGCGGAGGATGGATGGATGGATGGATGGATGACAGTTGGATGGATGAATACATGGACGGACGGACAGACGTTCTGACGAATGGACAGACGGATGTGTTCGTGCAATGGCATATTTTTATGTGTGCGTTGTGGTAAATGTAATCACATGACCACCCCTGTATTTACCTCTCAAGTTTTAGCACAAAATTACTTTGTTGATGTGAAAACGGTGACCGCAAGTCTCTTTTCTTTAAAAATTTTCATGTAATCAATATTACTGAGTTAATGCAATTTTGCAACCGAGTTTACTAGTTTTAGCTATGTATTCATTTCGCTATATATTCATGATGTAATCGCCATAGGCTCAGTATAATTTTATTGTATATATTTTCGTTCGTACAAGTTTTCTTTTTTATATCATAATCTTTTCTGTGTATGATTCTCTTCCATAACAGTAGATGTTATGATAACTTTTTTTAGAACAATATCTAGTCGACGTATTATTCGCTCATTTCGTAAAAATCTAACCATAGTGCTTATCAATATAAGTTTATAAATGAGGGGCAATACACTCGATATGTGTAAAGGACTTGATGACTGATGGGAAAAATGCACGGAGAAATGTCCTTGAAAGCTGTAATTGGGTCTATGGCTTAATGCTAACCTAGTCCACATAGATGTACAATGGGACACTGTGCTGATGTGAATCTCTGACGTTGGTTTGTTGGTTGGGAAGTGTTTATTCGACATTCATTGTTGATTCTAAGACGCCATACATGTATGGTTATATGAATAAACTCTTAAAGTTAACTCAAGAAGTAATTACTCAAAATGTGATTAAATCAAGAACTAATTAAGTCATAAAGTAATCTATAACTATGCTGTAGTGAACTCAGCGTAACTGTGAAACATAGAATAATCTATTATTCAGATTTTTGGAATAATATATTATTCAAATTTAGAAGTAAGTATTTCGTGGATCTCGGGTCAATCTGGACATTATCGAATACCTCCTACTATTCTATAACTTCTCTCTAAGTCTTAGTGCTCACAAACTTTAGCTCTGTCCAATTGATGATGTCCAGGATACACCCAATACTCTCACTTTGCTCCGAAAGGATTTCGTCAAAATTACTTCCGATTACCTTTATGAATTTGTTTTGGAAATTTAACTCTTAGTCCAGAATGGACTAAACAGAACAGGGGGAGAAATGTGGGATGGTGAGTCGCTGAAGAGGGCACAGGTTGTGTGAGGAAAGATTTCCAGACAACGGACATAAAACAAGATCAATAATAAACAAGTGAAGAACGAATATATATTGCGTGCGTTGTTTGGCAAGAAAAAAATGACCATCCCGAAATATAACAACAATACTTCCAATTAATCTAGGCAAAAATCTATTTCTACTATGTTTTGCGATTATTTACCTCGTTACTTCCCTCATATTCTCCAAACCAGCTATTAAATCTCTCTCGTATGAAGTCAATGGACCTGAGAAGTTTAATGGGCCTAAATTGCCTTTGGTCTCTAATACCCAACTCCTACACAAATCTTAACCTTAACCTTAATACTAACTCTAACACTAACCCTAATACTAACCCCAAGCCCTTACCTTGACCTTAAACGTAATCTTTGTCGTTCTCAGTCAGTTTATATCCAAATTTCCATGTATTTTTTACAGACACACCACTATCCTTAAACTCTTTTTTACACCCAAACTTTAACTTTACGTAACTGTCTATACGGCAACTGATCATTTAATCAATGCCTTAGCAATGCAACACATTGGACATCATGCTACTTCATATTCACACCAACTCTGCTCTAAGTCAACAAACGGTTCAAAGCTCTGTCAGGGTAGTCAGCACGCAGCTGGCAATAAATGTGATTCAACCCAAATCATGTAAGACAAGTGGTTGATTGAAAACATCATTCCAGGCATTTACTCTCATTCTCACACAACCAACGCCCGTGAACCTCAAATCCAAAAGTGCTTTTATTAAATCTGAATTGTTTCTTATTATTATTTCTTCAACGTTTGTATGACATAATGACGGATGCACCACGCATTTTGTTAAATGTACAAGGGATTTGCATAGCATTGCTCTATCATTATGTCTTACATAAGTTATAATATCCAAGATTGCTTCTACTTGCTGTAATACTCTCTCCGCTCTTAAATTACAAGCAGCCCGAAGACGATTCCCTGTGAACCACAGACATTGCTTGAAAAACAACAGAAAAAAAAAGAAAAGAAAAAAATAAGGACACCAGTTTCAGGCTATTAGATCGACCACAGTACTTTATTTTATCTAACCCGTACGAATAAAAGGCATAAGTAACATTGGGAATGGGTTGAATCAGGACGTAGAAGGCGGAATTAAATACGCTAATATGTTTTGTCCAATGTTCTAACCGATCGGTCAATCCATCATTTTATAAGAATAAAGGACACTGTGTTCAATTTTGGGAGTTAATTTCCTCCACCACCAACTTTAAGGCTGTTGGCCATTACAGAGATGCACGGAAGACTCCAATCAGAAAAAACAAATGATAACGTATGCATTATACAGCCTTCAAGTCAGCTCCCCAGCAGAGCTTTCGAAGATGAATTCTAAGAAAATTGACAATTTCTCACCTCAATCAAGATGATGTTTTTAACAACCCCACGGAAAAAACTTCCAAATTTGCTGCTCCGCTTCGCCTCAAATTCTACACTATACGCAGCGAACTATTCTATGTCTTTCTTTCCTTTTCTATGCGAATTTATCCCAGTTTTTGGAAATATGCTAAGGTATGTTTCCTTCCCTTGTATTTACTAGAATGGAAATTAAAATGTGAACCGAATTTACATGTACCTAAAGATTTTGTCTGTCTCTACCGATTTTATCATTCATAGTACTTTTCAAGTTATTAAAAACATTACCAAAAAATTTTAGTGCACTTAAGCTGAGCAAGGTTCGGAGACTGTGATAAATTTCCCTTTTGTGTTTGTTCGCTTTTATGTTGCTTTTTCTTTTTTGTGTATGTGTGTGTTGTGAAACTTTTGCCAACAGATTTGTTTTGTCACATTCTGTGGCACAAATCTGTTTTTTGCCATCTTTCTATTGTTCGTAATATATCATTTTTATGTATTTACAATGTTCATGGAAAAATTGACAGATAGATTGCACACAACAACAAAATAAACAGATAACCATGATTAAGTATATACTGTGTTTGTTCGATGATAATAAAACATTTTAGATACTAATTATTATCATGTCAACACCATTTTGCTTCTAGTCTGGTAGTTTCATATCCTTCTGAATGGAATATTACTTATAGAATATTACTTATGGAATATTACTTATAGCGTTGACTGTTCTCAAAGAAAATAAGCTGTTGATAAAGGTATTATTTAACTTTTTCAAATATATCTCAACATAGCTGACTGGAATAATTTACGTATTTTGTAGAAGAGTCTTGGCTTGGGCACCTTTTTCTATCTCATTATTTATGTGATGCCTGGATTAGAGGCGATCAGCGATTAGTATGTATGTAATGTTTGTACGCATGCACATGTACATACACTTAGGTGTTTGTATGCATGTACATACACGTACACATAGATGTATGTGCATGTACACATGCATATATATGTGTGCATATATGTATACGCATACATGTGTGTGAGTGAGTGTGTGTGTGTGTGTGTGTGTGTGTGTGTGTGCGTGTGTG
>NC_068981.1:56512913-56514429 GCF_001194135.2 Octopus bimaculoides | reverse complement strand
TATACGCATACATGTGTGTGAGTGAGTGTGTGTGTGTGTGTGTGTGTGTGTGTGTGTGCGTGTGTGTGTGTGTGCGTGCGTATGTGTGGATTTTGTATACATTCATATATACGAACACGCAGACAAATCCATACACATCAGTATGAATGGTGAATTGAAATAAAGGATTCGCGATATACTTCAGAAACCTTCACTGTTCTACATGGTGGTTTAATGTGCATGTATACATATAAACACCCAGAATGTGTATTCGTGAGCACACGTGCGTGCGCGCACTCATGTTTGTATTTCCAGTTCCTGTTAAGACGCGCATATGTCAGTACTTGTGTATTCTACTAGAATAGCTACAGAATGCTCGTGGATGCAACGTTTATGGCAGTTTTGACATTCGTGCATCTTCAAAAGGTATTTGGAAGTGGTGAAAATAAACTACTAATGAGAAGCGAAACCAACGGAAAATCTTGGTTTATAAAATACTTACCTACACAGCATTTTCAAACACTAAAATTATCATAATTTTTTTTAAAACGTGATAAAAGTAACATCATCGTCATTTTAGATACTGAAGAATACAACCATAAAATCAATTAAAATCTCTATGACAGCTCCAAATTCAAAAGAATCCCATGAGATACAACACTGCAATATAAAGTCCTTCTCAACCGACTTATTGACGCCGTTAACAGTATAAAACAAAGATTTCAAAATGATCAAAGCTATTGGTGAATTTTCACCAGCTTACATTTATGTTTGCGTCAAAACCCATAAGTCAGTTATGTCTCCAGAGACCCATCATCTCTTAAATTGTACCATACGACTAAAACAGTTGATAATTTAGTTAAACTATACTCCCCTGTATAATACATGATCAATTTCTGACCAGGATTTCTTGAAATTCTCACGAGCTTCACCTCTATACCTATCTATGTTCTGTAAATGTAAAAAAAGCCTATTTACAAGTATGCAGATCAGTACTCCTATTGAGATCAGTCTTAAACATCTATCATCGCCTACCTCACACTTAGCTTCTTTCTCTATCTCTTGCTTGTCCACCTTCTCCTATATGAATAAATAATACCCACATATTGTTTCTGCTGTTTGTGAATTGTCCAGTCTTTCCACACATCAAATCTTGTAACTCCTGCAGAAGTGACGGCGTATCTCCGTTCGTAAACTCTGCCTAAGTCTGTCATACCGGCCATGACGAAGGGAAATAGCCCTGAAACTCGAGTCGCCTTTATATATATATATATTTATATTTATATATTTATATATTTATATATTTGATCCTTTATATTGAACACTCAATATTTCATCTACATTCAATACTTTCTTTCATGGTGCCATCCATTTTTATTTTATTTTATTTTATTTTATTTTATATTGTATATTGTATATCATATTATATATTGTATATTCCATATTCTATACCCCACATTAGTTCTGCAGGAATATAAATAAAACATAAAAAACAGACAGTGTTGGAACTCTTTTAAGCAAAATAATATATATATAT
>NC_068981.1:56507855-56511997 GCF_001194135.2 Octopus bimaculoides | reverse complement strand
ATATATATATATATATATATATATATATATATATATATAGAGAGAGAGAGAGAGAGAGAGAGAGAGAGAGAGATTACCTTATATTTCCACATACAACCCCAGAAACAACCAAACGTATAGAAGTATTATCCAAAATCTTCCAGTATTACATACCCTAAGCTGTATGAAATTCCACGCACTATAAAAGTATCGAAAAAGTATATTTTTTCCTGGAAAGTACTTAACTGTAATACTTGGAGGTAATGTGGAGTGTAGTTATTAAATATTGTCTTGTTACCAGATGAATTCGATATTCTTATTGAAATTCCGGTTACAATACTTTTTATAGTAATTGTAGGATGATCGGAGATAACATTGATGTACTGTAGTGTTTGATTCGGCTTATGATATGGTTGGTATAAGTTGGTATTTAGATTCAGCGTAACATCGAGAAAGGTTGACTAGTATCGGTTTCAAATAAAATATGTAAGTTATAAAAAACTTTTGAGAAATTTCTGTATCCTTTTCTTAGTGCGTTCGACTGCTGGTTTGGATAATTCGGTAGTAATGAGAAGAGCGTCATCCCCGTATAATCTGCCTACTATCTCGGCCAAGTTTGATTTAATTTGTGGTAATAAAAATAGGCCCACCAGATCTGTACTTTGTGCAGAGTTGGATGAGCCCATTGGTATATCAAAATGATCATGTCTATTGGACTTTGTCCAATTTGTGATGTTAAAGTTAATTAGAGTTTTTCTGTCGGTTAATATAATGTTAATATCCTGTCGGGAAATTATTGTAAAATTAAGAGCAAAGATTAAAGATTTATTAAGAGGCATTGGTGAGATTGAAGCGTAAAAGTTTGAGATATAAAATGGGTTCGATTTTTATCCCTAATCCTTATCCTCATATATATATAATATCGTCAGCTCCAGCTCGTATCCGAGCATTGGCTTCATCAGTCTCCATCCAGTCTCCAGTATATCATATATATATGTATGTTTATATATACATATATATATATACATATATACACACATACACATACATATATACACATACCTACAATACATACATATATATATATGGAGAGAGAGAGACATATCTTCACATCAAGATAAATATACACATCATAACATATATACGGAAACATTTAAAAAAATTCTCAGGTATATATAATATTAAAATGTTAAAATGAAGAAATTGCACAATAAAGTAATATAACATAATTAAATACGTGAGTAAACAATAAAAATAAACATCGATGAAACTTAAGCTTAAATTTGTAAAACAGTCGAAGGCTTTCTTAAATATACACTAGCATTGTAGTACAAAATAACTATAAGGTGTAAAGATAAATTCAAATACGACAGTAAAAGTTTTCCGAAAGTCAAAATATTTTACGCATACGCTATTTCATCAGTTGACATTTAAAACCTCGCTGCGTGCCTGCAGGAATTTAAGAGCTCGCATCTCTGGTTCAAAGCTTATTTCTGGAACAGGATAAAGAACTTTTCTGAGAGGCAAAGATTACATTTCATGTGCCATTTATAAGCTCCATTCTGTATGATGATGCTTTTTTCTAGAATTTCCCAGGTTACATTGAAAGGATGGGCTTCATTATCTTTCAATTCCCAGACATGCTTTGCAAGACTAGTTGCTGTCCTATTTTGAGGGTATCGGAAAGAATTTCGATGGGAATAAAACCGAGTCTTCAATGAATTTTCCGATACACCTGTATAAGTTTTATATTCTTGAGAGCCATCTACTTGCACTTTGTTCTATAAACGATTCCTTTTTCAAGACATTTACCTTCCAACGGACAGCAATTCTTATCTTTGCTGTTGCAGTTTCTCAAATTAGATTCGCCACTGTGGTTGTAATAATTTTCGTGTTATGCTAATTAATAAAAGAGGCGAAGTTTTTGCAACAAGAATAGCTAACCTTCAGTGTTCTATTAAAAATTATATAGAACTTATGGCTAGATTGAAAATGTTTAAAAATAAATTTTAAGAATTCCCTACCTATATTAATTTTTACAGCAATATTAAATGCGAGGTAAAACCACAAAACTTTCTAAGACCTAGTTCTACGTGGTCTATTATTGTTAAAATCAGCTTGACTATACTGGATCTACTCCTAGAATCCACTTTTCCTTAATGCATTATTATAAAACGGCACGGCATTTTGAAATGCTGTCTCATCTGAAGAACATGATGATATTCGCCTTCCCACATTACTAACAGGGTTCTTAAAGATTACGGGTGGATGATTTGATTCTTTGCTAACATAACATAGCTTTTCGTAGGGCTTGCAGTAGGGGTTAAATTTATCTCATGGCAAATCTAGGTTGATATCTAAAAAATCTACGTTATTAAGATTACTTTCTATCGTAATCCGTAATCCCATTCTTTGGAAGAAAGTAATCAGATTCTTCCTAAGTTTGTCTAACTCATGGCTGTTTAAATTATGGGTGTCTATAAGACCGTCATCCCTGTATAATCCTGCATCTATAAAAGAGAATTCATAAACAACTCCGCCCCATAATATGCCCCATTCTCACATCGAATAGAGAATCCTCACTCTTTTTGACCCAGATAGAATCATCATAAAAAAGAAGGAATTTCCTTGCATGACGGATAACATCTATTTCCGAGCTATCGATGGTGACATACTGCTTGGTGAAGTCTAATGCTTTTAGAAGCAAAGGCCTAAATATTGACGGGTAAAAATCAACATCGAACTGCATAAATTTGCAGTTATCCTTATGGCTAATTCCTTTGAACCAATTTATCACTGACTTGATATTTTTTCAAATCCGTAAATTTAATTCACTATTTAACTTGCTTAAAATACAATCTAAAATATATTTGCTAATAATGCCTATTTCAGTTTTAGCTGGGTTAATACGTATAAAGGGAAATAAGAACGGTTATCGATATAAAAATAAATCTAGAGCTTTTAAAGATAATTACCCAAATAACAAGGTGGGTTCTAGTAAAACAATTTGGCTGATCATTTCATTTGATAAGCAAATCAAATCCAACCTTCCTTATCAGTTTCGTGAAGCTATAGATAAGAATTTTCCAAAAAATTCCAGATACCATTTCATTATCAATTCACACTGAATTAGGATAGGTTTTTGAAGCACCAAATATCTTTCACAAATCATTTCTTCACATAACCATAATTTATTAAATACAAATCCACTTAATGAAAAGAATAACAGTGATATTATTAACGTTAACCATTCTTTGAACAATAGCAACAACAATATTAATATTTCTGGTATAAATTCGAATAGAATTCGTTTCCTTAGAAGTAACTCTAAGACCAGAAACTCTGTTTATCGATGTAGAATTACTTCCAGTTCTGATGTCTTTTTTTTAATATAGGTAGCTCTTCGTCTCAGTTGTCGAAAATAATATCTAACTATTATTCTATATTTAGATATATGAATAAACGCAACAATACTAGGCTTAGTAAATTAATTTGGTCTTTAAAGGAACATAATAAACAATGCGTTTTGGAATAGAAAATTCTATCTAGATCTTTCCCATATGACAAAGGTAAATCTTTCTCTCTGTTCTGTAAGGAAGAGCTATTCTTCATCCTTTTCTCGAAGAATACTCTTGTAAATGCGTTTAAAGAACGTGTTTATCGTTGAAAACATTGGCGAAAACATATCTTTAGTTTTTACAAGTAATTTCTACCAATCTATAAAATTCGACTTTACCTGTCTTCTTACATTTCATTTCCACTACCTATGTCTCTATTTCCATGCTTTTAAACTTTATTCCCATTCATCTATCACATTATATTTTTCAATTTTTAATTTTCTGTTAATTTCTTTCTTTCTTCTCCTTCTCTTCCTCTGGTTTACCTTCGACGTTAAATCAACGGATTTTTAAAAAATAACCTGCTAGCGATCTCCTTGCATCATATAATTACTGTATATGGCTTATTGATGTGTTTTGTTCATTTTTTCCCTTACTAGATGATTGCATTGCTTTTTATCCTTTTTATTCCTTCCAGAATAATCTCGAAACATATGTTGGAAGTATAAATGATTTGAATTTCACCTGCGTTTGACTCCATTTCCTAATTTATTCATGTTAATCAAAAACATTTCTCTTAACCCTGGAATTTTTATCTTCATAAGC
>NC_068981.1:56503753-56506985 GCF_001194135.2 Octopus bimaculoides | reverse complement strand
GTGGTAAGTAGCTTGCTTACCAACCACATGGTTCCGGGTTCAGTCTCACTGCGTGGCACCTTGGGCAAGTGTCTTTCACTATAGCTTCGGGCCGACCAAAGCCTTGTGAGTGGACTTGGTAGACGGAAACGGAAAGAAGCTCGTCGTATATATGCATATATATATGTATGTTGTATATATATATATATATATATGCATGTATGTATGTCCGTGTTTGTCCACCCACCCACCATCGCTTGACAACCGACGTTGGTGTGTTTACGTTCCTGTAAATTAGCTGTTCGGCAAAAGAACGCAATAGAATAAGTATTGGGCTTACAAAGAATAAGTCTAGGGTCGATTTGTTCGACTAAATGCGACGCTCCAGCATGACGGTACTCAAATGACTGAAGCAAGTAGAAGAATAAAAGAATATGTAATATATATATACACAATATGATAATGTCTCATGTCTCTTTTAAATTGTATCGAAGCGAAAACGTTAAGAACGAGTTAGAATGTAATAAAGTATTTGATTCTAACGTTAAAAATAAGCACAGATGTGGATGTGGAGTTTGACTGTGAACTCAAAACTTCTGAATTTGACTGCATGTCGCTTCTGTCTGAAAGTGCTAAGGAAATTGGTAACTTTCTTTCACACACTTTCTACCGAACACTGAAATTATATGAGATATATTGTGTAGATAATACTATTCTGCATTAATCAAACCGTGCATATCTGTCCGATACTGCAACTTCCATGTTAATTAAATGTGGGCAATTTGAGAACGATATATTTCTTATTTCTAGCAGGTTGAATGAGCACCTATATGTTCGTTCTTTGACTTATCATTCTTAAAATGTAGAAAATTTTTGAATATGTTTTGTTCTGTGAGAAATTTATGGCATGAAACACAACATAACAAACAGTGATATGAAAATATTTTTGTCATGCATTCCTATTAGGTTCTTTATTAATTTTATGAACTGCGGAGACGGTTCCATGTTCTCAGAAACGATTGAGTTTGAAACTAAAATCTTTACAATATTTCAAATTCAAAGCATCCCAAGATCGAATAAGACTTAAAATCTTTCTTTTTTTCTGTTTCATATATATTCTTTCCATTTCCTAAACTGTACTTCTTTTCAGTTACTCTTTTTTCTTTTTTTTTTTTCATTATTTTATGGCTTGTATGTTGTTTATCTTTCTCGCTGTTTCTCTAACTTTTTTTGGCTTTTGTTTTTGTCATTTTCTTCACGTTTTCCCTTACCTTTTCTCCTACTTCCCTATTATATAGGATCTGCTTATATAAGGGATCTACATTATTCTTTCCTTTTTATTCCTCCTTCATGTGTCACACTTTTTGCTCCCTCTCCCATCTTTCTCTTCCCTGTTATATAACATCATTCTCTCAGCTTGATCGTCTGCCACAAACTGCGCTCTTTCCTTCAGAGTCCCCGACCTTGCTTTTTCCTAACGACTATTTCTCTTCCCATTCTTTCTCGCTCTGGTTTTTCTATTGTGTTGAATATAATTAAACTTAATACTGATAGTTTTTGTCCTTAATGATAACGTGTGTAGTACTTGTTTCACTCTTTCATTGAGCCTTCGTTTACTTTCTTTCTTTTCTGTCGTCTGCTTCCCTGCAGAGTGTCCTCCATAACATTTGTAAGATATCGCAAATATAAGCCCAAATATATGCGTGCATAAGAGCACACACACACACACACACACACACACACACACACACACACACAGTCATTCACAGATGCATACACATATAAAATTTATTGCATATATAATAATAATAATAATAATAATAATAATAATAATAATAATAATAATAATAATAATAGCAACAACAACAACAACAATAATAGTCTTTGCCTATAATTTCTGTCATTTACTTGGGGAATGAATACAAACTTTGGGGTAAGCTATTTTCCCTTTGATTATAGTTAATTCACCCTTAAACTTAAACTGGTTATCTCGAGATGAATGAAGAGTTATCGTCCTTTAAAATAGCTCTCCAGTATATTTATTAAGAATTTTCTTCGCCCATCAACTATACCTACAACACTGTGTGTGTGTATTATGTATGTATGAGAGCCAGAGAGAAAGTGAGAGGTGAAGGGAGGGAGAAAAAGAGAGAAAGAGAGAGGGTATATAAGTTATATCGGGCGTGGTGGGGTATTAAAAACATCCAAGCGTTATGATCTGACACATACGAGTGAGTCTGTATATGTATGTGGGCGCGGGTTAATATGTTTCTATAAGACGTGTACTAATAGATACATATAGAAGTATGCGTTTTCTCAAGTATGCAGATATAGCACATACGTAAATTGCGTAACCTGCTCATATGCAAATACCTACCTGTAATGAGTTCAGCAGCTAAATGCACACATGTATTTATCTAGCTATACATCCATCTATCCATTTATCTCTCTCTCTCTCTCTCTCTCTCTCTCTCTCTCTCTCTCTCTCTCTCTCTCTCTCTCTCTCTCTCTCTCTCTCTCTCTCTCTCTCTCTCTATCTATCTATCTATCTATCTATCAATTTCTATGTACATATGTGTGTGTGTGTGTGTGTGTGTGTACCAAGAACTCCGCCCGTGGCGATATGCCCCGCCCACATATCTATACGTTCGTACATCTCTTTGTTAAGTCTACAGAAACAGACTCCACCTCTCCCTTCTATTGATCTTAGGGAAGCCAGACGAATTTTCTTGTAGTTTTATCTCTTACACTCTCGGTTTTATTTACATATCTTTCAGCAGTCGCTTGTTTTTTCAAGAGATCATGTTTTCGAATTTTTTTCATTATGAAATCTGAGATTTTAAATTTTGTTCCTATTTGCGTTGTTTTCTTCAAACATCCTATGGTTGTTCTTTCTAGCGCTTCTGTTACCTAGCACGCATATATTTCAGCTACATAAATACAGATTTTATCAACCCACATATGTATCACTGTCACTTTTACTATCTCCCTGCCCCATTACATGTATACACACACACACACACACACACACTACACACGCTCATACACACACATACGCGCACATCTATATCTATATCTATATATATTTATTCATTTATTTATATATACATATATATATCCGATTCATGTATTCTATATATTAATAAAACCCCGGAGAAATACGTTGTATGCACTCACACACATATATATATATATAACCATATCTATATGCATGTCTATATGTATATATATATATATATATATATATATATAT
>NC_068981.1:56502349-56503004 GCF_001194135.2 Octopus bimaculoides | reverse complement strand
TATATATATATATATATATATATATATATATATATATGTATGTATGTATGTATGTATGTATGTACAGTATATAGTATATAGTAGATTCATGCGTACATACATATGTGCGTGTATGTGTGTGTGTGTTTGTAGATATACATACATACATACATACATACATACATACGTACATACATACTCATATATACATATATATCTTTTATTCTTTTACTTGTTTCAGTCATTACCCTACGGCCATGTGGGGGCACCGCGTTAAAGAATTTTTAGTAGAAAGAATCGATCCTGGTACTTGTGGTTGGGAAACAAGCCTTTTACCACACAGCCACACCCATATATATATTCTTTTATTCTTTTACTTGTCTCAGTCATTTGGCTGCGGCCATGCTGGAGCACCGCTTTTAGTCGAACAAATTGACCGTAGGACTTATTTTTTGTAAGCCCAGTACTTATTCTATCGGTTTATTTTGTCGAACCGGTAAGTTTCGGGGACACAAACACACCAACATCGGTTGTCAAACGATGGTGAGGAGACAAGCACACACACAAACACACACACATACACACATACACATACACTCGAATGTGAGCTGTGTGTGTGTGTGTGTGTGTGTGTGTGTGTGTGTGTGTGTGTGTGTGTGTGTGTGTGTGTGTGTGT
>NC_068981.1:56499540-56501680 GCF_001194135.2 Octopus bimaculoides | reverse complement strand
ATATATATATATATATATACATGCATACATATATACATACGTATATATATATATGTATGTATATAGATAGATAGATAGATAGATAGATAGATAGATAGATAGATAGATAGATAGATACATAGATAGATAGATAGATAGATGATAGATATAAATATACGCATGCATATACACATATATGCATGCATATATATATATATATATATATATATATATATAACTTGCTGCCATATATTTTCCATCTACCAGATTCAGTCACAAGGCATTAGTCAGCCGGAGCTATTATAAAAAATTGCCCAAGGTGTAGCAATATAACTGAACGCGTAAACACGTGTACAGATACGTATGTATGTGTGTATGTATGTATGTATGTATGTATGTATGTATGTATGTATGTGTGTTTGTCTCCTCACCATCGTTTGACACACATACACACCTACATACATGCATATATATATATATATATATCTAAATATAGATACATACTGTTGTGTCTGGGGTGAGTCATTCTCTTTTAGTGCCTTATAATTTAACACACTCACCGGCAAAATTTCCACTTATTTCTTTTTTTTTTTTTTTTTTTCCTAAAATTTTCGTTGCGTCTTGCAACTTTTTCAATAGTTTTGACTCAAGACTACTGAAAAGGTTGCAAGACGCAACGAAAATTTTAGAAAAAAAAAAAAGAAGTAGGTGGAAGTTTTACCGGTGAGTGTGTTAAATTATAAGACACTAAAAGAGAAAGACTTTCCCCAGACACAACAGAATATGCTTCAACACACAAACTCACATAAAGAATCTTGCAGACCACATCCAAAACGTAATATATATATACATGTATATATATATGTGTGTGTGTGTGGGTGTGGGTGTGGGTGTGTGTGTGGGTGTGTGTGTGTGTGTGTGTATATATATTAACTTTTACTCTTTTACTTGTTTCAGTCATTTGACTGCAGCTATGCTGGATCACTGGGTTTTAGTCGAAGAAATTGACCCCAAGATTTATTCTCTCTAAGACTGGTACTTATTCTGTCGGTCCTTTGCGCCGAACCATCAAGTGACGAGGACGTAAACACAATATCTGTTGTCTTAAGATGGTGGTGGGAGAAACACAGACAAATACACACACATGAATATATACATATATATATATATATATATAGATAGATAGATAGATAGATAGATAGATAGATAGATAGATAGATAGATAGATAGATAGATAGATAGATAGATAGATAGATAGATAGATAGGGTGATAAATTGAATATTCATTCAATTTAAAACCAAGTGGCCTAGCATATAAAAAATCTGAAAATTATATATATATATATAATTATAAATTTTCCTAAGAAAATCATAAGAAGCAGGGAAGTGCTCGAGACAAACCCGAGACGCTAGACAAGTTCAAGAGATAAAGGAAAGAAGTTCAACTCAAGCAGACTACGATTGGGGTATACATATACGGATTTAATAAAAAGAATTGTCTAAAACATATATTACTACATTCAAAATATAGAGATATAGAAATATAAAACTATATAGGAATGTTAAAAATATGCAAGGACAAATAAATATATACATATAAAAATATAAGGGAGTCTAGATAAAAATGAAGATGAGGATAATGAAATATAGAATGACAGAAGGGAGTAATAAGTGTTTAAAAAGAGTTTTTGGTATCATATATAAATGAAATGAAGTATTCCTACGAACGTCTCAAGGATTCATTCCGATAGTACATGAAAATCTTACGATTCACTTCGAAGGAAGGTCCCTATCATGATGATGTGGTGAAGTAGTGAATTGGATGGAGCTGTTCATCTTTTCGTCTCCTGCTGCGATTTAGGCTCATCTGCTATCTAAGAGAGAAACCAGTCCAGACGTTTTTTGAAAACTTCCACATAAACACCATGTAGATCTCTAAGATTGCCTGGAAGGATGTTGAACAATTGCGGGTCATTGATATGATGCAGTACCGACCAGTTGGATGATTGGTATAGCTATCAATTCCAAAACTGGGAGCTAAACCCTCCAACATCTTCCAAACATATGTTACCACATATCTGTCTCGTCTTCTCTCCAGGGAATAGAGACTCAGCTCCATTAGCTTCTTCTAGTAGCATATAGATACATATATATATATATA
>NC_068981.1:56497591-56498531 GCF_001194135.2 Octopus bimaculoides | reverse complement strand
TATATATATATATATATATATATATGCTAAGACTGCAGAATGATCTGAACGCAATATATAAATGGGCTGATGACAATAATATGCCGTTCAATGGCGCAAAGTTCCAAGCACTCCGCTATCAGCCCAGAAACAAACTACAACTGAAGTACACGGGACCAATAGGCAATGTAATCCCAGAGTTAGAGTCGGTGCGTGAACTGGGAATCCACATGAACAACGACGCAACTTTCCATGTGCACATTGCTCAGATGGCAACATTATGCAGGCGGCTGGCAAGTTGGATCTTTAGGTGCTTCAGGACCAGGAACAGAGACACAGTGCTTCTGCTTTGGAGAACCTTTGTCCTCAGTCGTGTGGACTACTACTCCCAACTGTGGTCCCTACAGAGTGTAAAACTCATTGCGGAACTAGAAGTGATCCAACGCCATTTCACAAAAAAGACAGACTCAGTAAAACACATGGGCTACTGGGAGAGATTGAGGAAACTGGGACTCTACTCCCTGGAGAGGATACGTGAGCGATATACAGTGCTATACATGTGGAAAATAATAGAGGGTATGGCTACAAATTTCGCAATTGAAATCTACAACAATCCCCGAACTGTACGGCTCTGCACAGTACCAAATGTCCTATCTTCTCTGACGAAGATAGCAACCCCATATTGTAATAGCTTGAGATTCAAGCGACTACAACTTTTTAATGCCCTACCACAGAATATCAGGGATTTGCAAGGTATAGACATGGAAGTCTTCAAACAACGTCTAGATAGCTTTTTATCTGCAATTCTGGATAAACCGACATTGCGACAGGAAGCACAAAGAAGAGCGGTAACATCCAACTCGCTACTTCACCAGTAGCAATACTGGAAATATCCCCAGACGCAGTAAAGGTGGTGTTCCTGTATGAAATATATATATATATATATATATATATATATATA
>NC_068981.1:56486792-56497231 GCF_001194135.2 Octopus bimaculoides | reverse complement strand
ATATATATATATATATAGGCGTGGTTGTGGGGTAAGAAGCTTACCTCCCAGCCACATAGTTCCGAGTTCAGTCCCACAGCGTGTCACCTTGGACGAGAGTCTTCTATCATAGCCTTGGGCCGACCAATGCCGTATAAGTTGGTATATGGAAATTGAAAGGAGCCGGTCATGCATATATATATATATATATAAGAGACCGAAAGAATAAGTACTAGGATTTTAAAAGTCCTGGGGTCGATTTAATCGAGTGAAAACCTCTTAGGTGGTGCCCCAGCATGGCCTCAGTCAAATGACTGAAAGAAATAAGAGATACATACACACACATACACACATATAAGAGAGAGAAATAGAGGCATGGGAAATTTGCTTCCCAAGAACATAGTTCCGAGTTCAGTCCCATTGCATAACACCTTAGGCAAGTGTCTTCTTCTGTAACCTCGGAACCTTGTGAATGGATTTGGTAGACGGAAACTGAAAGAAATGCATCATATATATACGAGATCTATGTGTGAATATCTTTGTGTCTGTGTTTGTCGCCCACTACCACTTGACAATCGGGGATGGTTTGCCCCGTAACGTAGCGGTTCGGCAAAGAGTAACCGATAGAATGAGTTCTTGTATCGATTCGTTCGACTGAAATGATTCAAAGCACTGCCCCAGCATGGCTGCAGTCTAATGAGGGAAACAATTAAAATACAATATATATAACATGTTTCATTATTTAGTTTCACTGTGGAAACAGCATGGATGAAGGGTGAAGGCCTTCGCTCTGCAATCGTGGGGGATCGAGTTTGATCCAGCAGTGTTTTATTTAGCTTCCGTAAGCACAGACGAATATCGGTTTGCTTTAGTCAGTACCCACTCAACTTACAACTGTCCGAGTTCGATAACATTTCGTCGAGACCAGAGATTTTTTTGTTTTGTCTTTTATTCAACTATTTACAGTACGCTGAAAAAAGTGTTAAGAGTATTATTGCAAAACATCAGCTTTTTAAAAAGTTTTTTATTATTTAAGAAAATAAGGTGGTGAGCCGGTAGAACCGTTAGTGCGTCGGACAATATGTTCAGCAGCACTTCGTTCGAAACATTATATTCTGAAAATTACAATTTTTAAATCTCACAACGTGAGATATTCAGCATCAGTGCTTTGTCGTAAAGATTGTTTGCCAACATAACATGGTAGTCCTGGTTTACGACTAATGTTGCTGTAATTTAGCCCCAGGAGAAATCGTCTCCAGCTGGCTATACGACACGATCTGTGTCCTTATATTTTCGAACAAGGGAATCTAGCACCCTTTGTACGAAAAGATAAGGACACAGATCGTGTCGTATAGCCAACTGGAGACGGTGTCTCCTGGGGTTAAATTACAACAACATTAATCTTAAACCAGGCCTACCATGTTATATTGGCAAACAACCTTTATTAAATTCTAAGTTCAAATTTCGCCAGGGTCAATTTTGCTTTTCTCTCCCTGGGATCGATAAAATAAAGTACTTGTGAAGTACTGGAACCGAAGTAATCGACTTGCCCTTTATCTCAAAATTGCTAGACTTGTACCTAAATTAGGAAAAACAAATCATTATAAATATTGACTTCGAATTTTGGCACAAGGCCAGCAATTTAGAGATGGTAGAGGCCGATTGCATCAACCCAAGTGCTGGGCTGGTACTTATTTTTATCGAGTCCGAAAGGATGAAAGGCAAAGTCGATCTCGGTGGAATTTGAACTCAGAACGTAAAGATGGCTGAAATGTTGATAAGCATTCTGTCAGCTTGCAACCTTAAAAAATTAGTTCTAGTATTGTAATTTGTCATAAAAGAGTACACGTACACTCTTGCAATACATTAAAACAAATTTTCTAAATATCCTGGATCTTCCTGATTCGTCTAAACTATACGCAGCTAAACATACGGACCCTATGTCACGTGCTAATTTAAAACATCTTATAGTACTTGGATCTTTCAATCGACAACGATTCCCGTGTTCAATTCTGTGGTTTCGCGCCAGTGTAAGAAATTATTGTCATCATATTTCTTTAATTAAGTTAATTAAATACATTAAAACAATGTGAAATGAGTCGTAATTAATAGAAATTGTTTTTAATGAGATGTATCAAAGTTAATTTCCTTGTCTCGTTCCCGTTTTATGTGAGTTAAGAGATAACTAATACCCTTTGATGTTTTCTGTTAACATTACAAAAACTCTTGGGATTAACCGTGGCCTTTTGAAGCTGTTTAAGTCACCATGTTTTAAAGTTATCAATATAGGATAACAATGAAGTATCTAAAAGTTACTGCAAAATAATTTAACAATCAATCAAAACATATGATCTTTAAATATTTATTTCTTTAGAGTAAAGGGTAAAGATCCGAAATTTTGCTGACAGAGAAAATAAGAATTGCAATTTCAAAACCATTTACAAAAATGTTAACCATAAGAGTGATGTGCAGTGGATTTTATCAAAATTTTGTTGTTATTGTTTAGAACCAGGTCGTACTGATCAAGGACATTTATTATCAAAAATATTCAAGTTTACATTTTTAGTATTAGCATACCTGGACTACATTATCCAGTGTATTCGTTAAGAGGACAGGATATAGATGAAGAGAGGTCTGGCTGGTATTTTTAGCAACTAAAGTGACCACACAGACGTTCCAACGTTGTGTTGCAGTCTGTGTGCATCTAATTTTCATAGAATATTACAAACTGTAACTCAGCCGCCTCTACTCCAGTTACTGCTGTAGATTGGGTTTTATCAGATAATAATTGCTTCTAACATAAATTTCGTGTGATAGGCTTAAGTTGATTAAATCTGCGCCAGTACTTGACTGGAACATCAGTTTATCGACCCCGGCACATCTCACCTCGATAAGATATGAAATCAGAACACAAATGGCCGGGGAAAATACCGGAAGGCATTTTTCTTTCCTCCAACGCTTTGTCAGATAATAATCGAAACTCAACCGAAGACCTGCAACTACGCTACTATAACTACCAACATAAATCTATGCACATATTTACCCCAATAAACTAATATATCTGTAAGATACTTTGTCATTTCTTATCTTTCCTTATGGTTTTATATTTTCGAGTTAGTGTGAAACGTTTATAGATATTTACGTCTACACTGTTTCGATCTCTTTTCATTCTGATTAAAATTGGATGTTTTGTTCCGAGATATGTAAATGGTACCGACAAGATTCGAGCAAGAAACCTTCATTTATAAACTAAGGTTAATAGCACTCTTTGTACAGCGGGTAAGAACGTCAGGGCCATTAATTGAGAAATAGGTTTCGAGTTACAATCAGACCGATACTGTGTACATATCCTATAATACAGATACCTTATGACAAATACAGACGCAGTGATCGTAATATAGGTTAAAGGTAAACATGTGAAATGTTTCAACTCTTAGATGAGGTTAACAATCTGTAAAAAATTTTAATCTTATTAAAAAGATCCATGTTATTGCTGTATGTTGATTTAATAATGGAAAAATAAAAAAATTGAAAAGCCTAGTCTGTAAAAATTAAGAATGTATTTAATCTTTCAATATAATTATTTCTTGCTTAAATGCTAGTCAGAAAAGTTATTCAAATGTGTAATGAGATTGTGGGACATTTATACTTTTCTCAAGAAAGCTAGCTGTGTAATGGAAGTAAGTTAACTTTCTCTGAGAATCAAAACCTTTTGTAAGGATTATATTTGTTGACAGCCTACCTCTTGTGCAACGAAATACTTCAGAAAGTATAGTCATACACCATTAGTATCTTCTGATAAGGCACAAGGTTACATCGTAGTGCAGTGAGAGTACAATCAATAGGATCTCTGTTAGTATCGAATAGGAAGAGATATGAAATGAATAAATCTAACAGTTACCTCAGTGTTCTGCAGTTTTCTGCTAACTAGTCACCTTTTTATAGTTCTCTAACTTCCCTTGGTACATAGCGCTATGATACAGTTGAATGGACTCTAGCATATAACTCATACTACACTGACTCCCGGTGGGATGAGATTCAAAGTCAGCCACGGTATGAATTAAACCTAGAGGGCGAAATAAATACCGCAAAGCATTTGGTAAGGCAATCTTACTGCTTCTTTTATTTCCTCGCCCCCTAAATTTCTTAATTAGGCACAACGCTTTACACTTTGTAGGGAAGGGTATAGTCGATTAAGTATATCTCAAAACTAAAACTGTAACTATCTCGTCGCTATCTGATCAACCTACTGATGAATAATATCAAACGTGGTGGGATTTGAACTCAGAACGTAAAGAGATATAATTAAATACCATAAAACGTTTTGTCCAACATTCTGTCAGTTCTTCTCCCTTTTAATCTGAACATTCCAATTGCAACTACAGAATTTAGAAATATAATATATTCAGGTAAATTGCATGGTAACGTAAAACTCTTTCAATACCGTGTGTTACGAAGGAAATTCTTGCAAGTACAGTCAAGGCTGACAGATCGCCCGCAGCTACCTATTATGTATGGAGTTGTCAGCAGGAGAACGAACACTACGTTGCGTTCCTGTTGATACGTATAGCATGTTTGTTAGCTTTATTTTCATTCTTTATTTTCAAAACTTTTTATTTATTTATTTGTTCTCTTTTCTTTTTCTTTCGTTATTCTTCCCCCTCGATCATGAACAACACATGCCAATATATTCAAGATTTCTTTTGATTAAGCAGAGAACCAGCATTTTTTTGTGTTTTAAACAAAATAGCAGATGTAGTCGGGATAATTGACTCAAACAGCTAACTGTTATGTATTTTAAGTATAGTCTATAAGGTTAGGCGGATTTGGGTCATGAGTTCAAATCCACTGACCAAGAGGCTATTTAATCAATGTACTTCTGTTTATCAAGTAAATTAGCAATACCACAAATCATCCACTGAATGTAATCACCCACTTAAAAGGTCGAGTAATTATTTTTTCTTAATTGTTTATCCACCAAGTCGGTGGATAAATATACGTTTATATTGTTGTGGAGTAAATATTTCATAGATCTAAGTGGGAAAAGAGGCAAAAGATGGGCTACTAGGAGAGGCTAAAGAAGCTGAGTCTCTATTCCCTGGAGAGAAGAGGAGAGAGATATATCAGTGACATATATTTGGAAGATCTTCGAGGGTTTAGCTCCCAATTTTGGAATTGACAGCTATACCAATCCTCGGCGACACTGCATCATATCCAAGATCCCGTCTTCCCCATCTAAAATAAGGACACAGTACTGCAATAGTCTGGGTTTTAATTTCCCGCAAATGTTCAACATCCTTCCAGGCAAGTTTAGAAATCTACATGGTGTTGATGTGGGAGTTTTCAAGGAACGTCTGGACAGGTTTCTATCTGAAATAGCAGATGAGCCTACATCGCGGCAGGAGACGCAAAGAAGAGGAGCTCCATCCAACTCGCTACTTCACCAAAAACGATATCGGAAACAACACCGAGTAACTACAGGTGGTCCAACAGCATGACCTCAGCCCTGGGCTGAAACCAATAATATATATATATATATATGTATATATAGTTGAAAAATATCGTTATAGGTATAAATATACCATAAAACAATTATAGAAAAATGGAGGAGAAAAAGATTTTGAATCAAAATTTGATTTAATACAGAATAAGATTCAATACATACGCGAGTTTCAAAGGACAATACAAATATGTAATAAAAAAATTATAATCATAGTAATTATAATTAAATTTGTGCATTGTAATTTTCATTAGTGTGAAGAATTTTTGTAAGTACATCAAAAAAGGTTTAATAAAATAAAGTGAATTAGAATAAGATACAATAAGAGAGAATACAAATGGGGTAATAAGGAGAAAATCGGATGTTTACAAGTAAATTTCAAAAGGGGAAAAATAACAGTAATAATAATAGTAAGAAAGACGAAAGAGAAAAAAAGGCACACATATCAATGTGTATGCACGGCTATATGTGCGGTAAACTATAGCATGAAAATAAGAATAAAAATCTAACGAGTATGTTTAAAAAATGGTAACAGGTCGAGAAAAAGTATAATAAACAGGGTCATGTGTGTATAGTAGAATATAACGGAACAGACTAGTAGAAAAAAACATAGAGAGTTATACATATTAAAACTGAAAAACGAAAAATATATGTATATATATTACACGAGGCTAAAAAGTGATAGGCAAGACTATGTTTCAAAAAGTTACAATATTTAAGTAAAAATGTACATACATGCAAAGAAAAAAAGACCGAAGAGAATTTTTCAAGGAAAAAAAGCATCGATCACAGACAAGACCGGCCAGGGTGTTCAAGATAGTTACCTTACTCAAAAACTAGCTTGAGGTTGAGGAGACAATCAGAAAAAAGTAGGAACAAAAAACTAATATATGAAGGAGAAAATTATTATAAAATTACAAGTGATACAAACACACACACACACACACACACACACACACACACATATATATATATATATATATATATATATATATATGTAAGAATAATAATAAATGGAGCAAAACGCATATAGTCAATAAGTTCTTTTAATTCCTACACATGTTTCAAAAATTATATTCACTCTACTCCAAAGGAATAAGAGATGCTGGTTTATGCATATAATTTTATCTTCAGGGAACCATTTTACAAATGCAAGACTTGTGCTGAATGCTAAGATTACGTACGAGGAATAACATTATATATAACACTAATATATATATATATATATATATATATATATATATATATATATGTATGTATGTATGTATGTACGTATTTATATATATAAAGTAACAAAAGAAAAGAAATCTTTGAAAGGCGTGTGTTAAACATCCAATTCGCTGGTACTTCAGTTGGATACCATATAAATATTGATATAATTCAATATTAGAGATAAAATAAATATAGAAATATTCCATTGACATTCAATAATTTACTTATATTACAATATTACATTAAATAGTATGAATATAATATATAACATAACATAATATTATATAGATAATGATAAAAACCGTCTAAGTATTATCTTCTTTTCAACTTCTACTTCCTTTTCTGCCTCTTAACAGTTACAATAGCGAAAGCTCATTACGTCATTTTCTCTAAACTAGAATATATACTTTCCCTGTTCATATTTGAATTTTTTTGCCTTTCAATAATTTTTCACTGATTCTACTCATTCTTGAATTTGATGGACATATAGCAGTACGTAAGCCGACTCAAGAAATCTCTAGTGAAACTTTTTATTGATGTACCTGAAGAGACCCAGAACGAGTCGAAACATGTGGTGTACCCAATAAAGTCTATTACACATTACATTTCCTATTTTATTAATACTGTTAACCCAGCCGCCACTACGAAGTTCCTGCAACAGGTAATCGAAACTGCCAGTGCTTTACTCATCATCTATTTATACATTTTGTACAATTTCTCCATCATTAACTACCATCACCCGTATTACGGACGACAGTGCTTACCTTTAACGTGCTGAGAAGATGGAAAAATGCTATTAGACGTCTCACTCAAAGACATACCCATACCAGGTAGAAAAGACTATATGATAATTCTTCTTGAGATGACCAGCCAATTCATTCGTAGAATGCGATGGAAAGCCCACTTCTTCGACCGCAAAGAAAACCAACAGAACGAGTCAGTGACCAATCAAATATTCAACGCGAATTTAAATCACGAAACAACCCACCCATCAACAAACAACTTGCTAAATTCGAGGAAGAGTTATACAACATTGTCAAAAACATTGAATTTAGAAAAAAAACTATATCAGAACACATCCATACCAACGTAATCTTGATGAGTTTGAAAAGGCCCAGGGAATAATCGTACCAGCTGACAAAACTGATAATGTTTATATTGTTGACTTTAAGCTCTATAACAATCTGATACGTCATGAACCATGCGGCAAATACAGACACGCACAAGCCGATACACTCACCGTGATAATTAGAAAGGGATGAGAAATAGTAAATAACTTAAATATATACGATAGAACCGAACCTTATGCACCACGCAAACCTCGAATGCAACTAAAAGATCACAAGCCAAACTTCTGTATTGCCCCCTTTGTTAGATTAATCTGCTCTTCAAAATCTGACATTGGGAGGATTAGTAAGGCAATATTCGATAGGATTATACCCCAACTTCAATCTAGAAATACCCCAGCACTATGGCCCAACACCCAACAAGTAACCTAATAACAAGTAAACATAGCAAATTCATTCAACTAGACATCGAGGGATATTATGCCAACATTAATCCTATCCTCTTAAATAAGGCTTTAATCTTTGCTAGAAATATTTCGGATCTTTCCAGATTTATGGAATAGATCTGATACTCCAAATACGTTTGACATAGCTATGGGATCATTTGATTCTGCAGAAGTAACTGACCTTGTAGGAATTTACATCCTATCCCAGATACAATTATATATTCTTGAATTGAATGGAGGGCCATACAGAGATGACGCATTATTCTTCCTACATAAATCTAGCAAAGTACAGCGTGAAAAGTACAAAAAATCTCTATTTAAGTTTTTTTTTAATAATGGAGTCTCTATCACTATAATCAATGAATACTGTAGAGTCAACTTTTTAGATGCTACTTTTGATTTTGATACTGGTCTACACGAACCGTTTCATAAACCTAATGAGAACCGAAAATACATCAACTTTGGAGCTAATCATTCACCATCAATAATTAGGGGGCTCGTTATTAACATCTTGGTTAGAATATGCAGGTTATCCTCAAATGAAAATATATTCAGCATACACGCACCTTATTATAACTCAGCCTTAGCTAAGGCCGGATAGCGTGAGAAAATCCAACGTGCCAGTAGTAGTAATAATAGCCAAACTCTTATAACCCAACTAGTAATAATACGATTCATTATAACAACCTTACCAAGCACAACAATAACTACACACACAAAGTCTAGAAACCCAAATCATAAGATAAGACTAACCAAACCCAGACACATTAGAATCAACCATGAGTTAGAGAAAACTTGTAATCGACAACAAATTAAACCTAACGCCACAAAATCCAATTGCCGCTCCAAGCACACAGACAAACAGACCTAACCGAAAATATAAAAACCATGACGTCCTTTTGCATAACTCATTTTGAAACTTCAATATCTCGTCTAAGATCGCGTAATAATTTTTCACCGCACTTGATCGCTACTTCCTTAAAAATGGAGTGTACAGCAAAATATTCAACCGTCACACTATAAAACTATCCTATGCAAATTATCAGAGCAAATTTTCAGACTTAGAGCACCATATTCATAGGATTAACAACCGTAAACTGAGGTGAAGATTAGTCAGCACTCAAAATAACCTTCTCGACATCAAACATAACATCAAACATAACCTAAAGACAACGTTTATAACTAGAATTATACTACCAACCAACAGAGTAATAATTACAATATCCATGATAACCATCCAAAAGATAACACCCGCAACAATTCAAATAATGAATTGAGAACACCTAGTGATAATAAAACGATAATATTGACAATTGACATCCCGAACAGAGCCATCCCTCCAGCGCTCGATGTAGACGAGCCAACAAAATAAAACCGTTATACTCATGCAGAGATAGATCCAATTGTCCTTTGGATAATCAATGTACGACTAAGAACATGGTACACAAGTGCACTATAAACACTAGAGGAGGCCCCTACGGGGCATCGGCCGATTTTTTCAAAAATCGATACTGCAACCACAACGACATCGCTAGCTTTCGAAATATTCTTGAACGACATGTAACATCACTGGCCGATTTTATCTAGAGTCTTCAGGAAGTGAAGACAAAATACGACCTTACATGATTCATACTTAGACACGCGAGTCCCTACAACACTCTATCCCAGAAATACCTGTTATGCTCCGAGGATTCACTCTCGACAGAATTAACAAAGGAGCGCATTATAAATAAATTCATTGAACCATTATCCAAATACCTACACGCAGATAAACACACATTCACATATTACAATCCTGATCATACATAATTTGATGTGTACAAGGCGCCCACAATTCTTAATACGCATGAACTTGAGGAACTATATTCGAATAACTTCTGTTTGACATATCATCTTGCAATCTAGATCCATATATGTGTGTATATATATATATGTATGTATGTGTGTATATGCATATATGTGTACGTGTATGAGTTATGTGCGTGTACATATATATATATATATATATATATATATATATATATATATATATGTATGTATGTATGTATGTGTGCGTGTGTGTATGTGTGAGTATGTGTGTTTCTGTGTGTGTGCATGTACATATATGTAGATATATATATATATATATATGCCTACATATTCATCTGTGCGAATTTGCGTTTTAGTAGGTGCATGTATATATCAGTGTGAATATGTATATACGTGTATGCGGGCGTGTGTTTGTGGGTGCATATG
>NC_068981.1:56486216-56486692 GCF_001194135.2 Octopus bimaculoides | reverse complement strand
TGTGTATGTGTGTGTGTGTGTGTGTGTGTGTGTGTGCGAGCGTGTATGCGAGTATGTATATATTTTTTGGTGAATATGTGGGTGAGCATGTGTGTGTTTCAAGTGAGGGTGAACGAGTATATACATATAGGCGTATTACGTGGGTGTGCGGGTACGCATGTGTATGTATGGACTTGGGCGCTTACGCGAATACTATAGACATTTTTACTCCCTTATCTTTACTCCCTCCCCTTACTTAGCTGTCATTCTAATAGCTCTTTTGTCTTAATAACGGTCAATCACACAGTAATTTCCCTTTGTTTAATGGTCATTTTCATAACATTTTTTCGATGGCCAGATAACTGAAGAGATGGCGACGTGGGTTTCCGCCCCGACATCCGAAACTCTGAGTTTTATCATGGCTACCGAATAATTGTCACATATTATTTACAGATATATATATATATATACACATACATACATATATATATATATAT
>NC_068981.1:56484606-56485191 GCF_001194135.2 Octopus bimaculoides | reverse complement strand
TATATATATATATATATATATATATATATATATATATATATCACTAGCTTTCAGACCAAAGGACAGGCTAACAATTTTAGATTTCTACTTTCTCTTCAGTTTGGGAAATTCATTACATAATCTTTCCGGATGTGAAGGGTACATGTACAAATGCGAACATGCACATGACCACCACACATATGTGATTGTATACACACACACAAACAGGCACACACACATACACCAAACACATGCTTGTATGTATGTGTATTTGTGTATGCGTGCATAGATGTATACACATGTATGTATGTATGTATGTATGTATCTCTTAAACTATCTATCTATCTATACATGCATATATATAATTATGATGGCTGGGTGAAAGTCTATGCCATTAACCTTAAAATACATTAGGCACTCGGGTGTGATAGAAAACAAAGTCACCCTCGGCGAGATTTGATCTGAGAACTTAAATATTTGAAGACCCTTGCACGTGTATGTATGGGTGTATGTACATATAAGCATGTATGTATGTATGAATGTATTTATGCGTGCGTGTTATGTCATATGCATAGTGTATATGTAAGTATATATATATATATATAT
>NC_068981.1:56482788-56483303 GCF_001194135.2 Octopus bimaculoides | reverse complement strand
ATATATATATATATATATATATATATATATATACATGCGTGTGAATGGTTTTGCGTGCTTTTGTCAAGCTCACCTCCCCAAATAACTGTCATTCATTTATTTGTGAGCCAATATACATTGATACATACATGCATACATATATGCATTACATATATGCGCGTGCACATACAAACGATACACACAACACACACACACACACACACACACACACATACCGACAAAGAGCGAGTGAAAGAGAAAGACAGAGAGTGAGGTACACACATATATACAGTAAACCTTCGCCATATCGCGGTTCATCAATCGCAGTTCACCTTTCGCGGCTTATTATTTAAGCTTACGTCGATTCCTCTGTTGTGTTGTTAAATTTATTAATTATCAACAAATTATAAAAATAATTTTAAAAAAATATGCAGTGCAACAATGTTTCTACTTTGCGGATTTTCACCTATCGTGGGGGGTTTTGGAACGTAACAGCCGCGATAGTCGAGGGATTACTGTATAATATATAAATATAA
>NC_068981.1:56480973-56481397 GCF_001194135.2 Octopus bimaculoides | reverse complement strand
TATATATATATATATATATATATATATATATATATATATTTATATAATAAATCTAAAAGAAAAACGAAGAACAAACACGAGAGAAAAACAACAACGCGAGAACGTGGTACATGCGAAGTATTAGCAGACGCTCAGGGAAGGAAAGGAAGGTAATTTTTACGTTTCGAGCAAAGCTCTTCGTCAGAAAATATACATGAACATATCTACTTATGAGTACACAAACACAAACACACACACAGACACACACACAGATACACACACACAGATACACACACACACTCACACACATATGTATATGAATATACATGCATATATATGTGTGTGTGTATGCATGCATATGGATATATGTACTTGTATATGTGTGAATATATATATGTATATATGAGTGTGTTTGTGTGTGCGTATAATGTATATATATATATAT
>NC_068981.1:56480336-56480963 GCF_001194135.2 Octopus bimaculoides | reverse complement strand
ATAGATAGATAGATAGATAGATAGATAGATAGATAGATAGATTTATTGGCCACACACGGCTGAACACAGAGGGAACAAAATACAAAGTAGAGTTTTTCTTTTTCGGAAGAAGAAGAGAAAAAAAAAGCGGGTCGAATTTCGATCAAAAGGGATCGTGGAAAAGAAAAAACAAGCGACCAATAGGGATCGTGTATTACAGAAATGTCAGTGTAAAGAGGGAAAACAGATTAAGTTTGTCCGTCGAAAGGAGAGCCTACGGAAAAGTCCACGTAACCTTGGGCAATAATGTCATGTAAAAAAAAACACATTACAGTAAGGGATTCTCATTTTTCTTTTCTTCTTTTTGGTTCATAAGATTATGCCCAAGCTGGCTCCGTCATTCACACGTGCCATCCTTGCTACATTCACCCATCTTTTTTTGAAACATTCACTAGACAAAACTTCCCTCTCTACTGTCACGTTCCTCTTCAAGTGATACTTGAAGAAGTTGATGAGAGATTGACCAGAGAGGAAAGTATTTGTCTCTAGACCTTTCAGACGCGGGGCTCACATATAAATATAACTGCGTATACGTATATATATATATATATACATATACATTATGTACTAGGAAATACTTGACAGTTC
>NC_068981.1:56478450-56479733 GCF_001194135.2 Octopus bimaculoides | reverse complement strand
GTGTGTGTGTATGCATGCATATGGATATATGTACTTGTATATGTGTGAATATATATATGTATATATGAGTGTGTTTGTGTGTGCGTATAATGTATATATATATATATATACATATACATTATGTACTAGGAAATACTTGACAGTTCGCAGTTCCAACTCAATAACCTGTCTATATATCAGTCTATGTATCTATCTATCTATCTATCTATCTATCTATCTATCTATCTATCTATCTATCTATCTATCTATCTATCTATCCGTCCGTCTATGTGACTGTTTATGTCTATCATATTTATCTATATTTCTGTACGACTGTCTATCTATCCATTTATTTCTCTCCCTCTTTCTCTCCCTCTCTCTCTATTAATGTGTGGTGTGTATGTACATGTGTTTTCCCCTTACATTGTATTTCAGGTATATTATAGCTTCTATATTATTTTAAGATATATGTTCACTATAAGACTGTGAGCTAGCAGATTCTTTCGCATGCCGGACAAAATGCTAGGCAGCATTTCGTCCGTCTTTACATTCTGAGTTCAAATTGCACCGACGTCGACTTTGCCTTTGAACATTTCAGAGTCAATAAAATAAGTACCTGTTAAGCACTTGGACCAATGTAATCGACTTGACTTTTCCCCCCAAATTGCTGGCCTAATACCAAAATTTGAAATCAATTCGAAATCAATATATATGTTTAGTATAGCAACATCAATCCATTTGTATGTATGCATATATATGTTTAGTATTGCAACGTCAATCTAAATATATATGTAATAGCCACCGAAGCAGTATGAATAAGAAAAGGCAATCTTTATATCCAACCTAACGTGAATGTTGTGTTAGAACACAGAATACTGTGTTATTTACCTTCAGAAGATCTTGTTTACCATGGACTCAAGGCGCATAAAAGTACTCATATTTATATCGTTGACAGACGAAAATCGTCTGCTCCGGGTGCCTGTTTTTTTTTGGGGGGGGGGTGCTATAATTGAATATTCACTGTGTTTTAAGAATTTAAATTTCATTTGGTTTGTCTTTTTATTTGAAACTAATTCCAACAATTAACAAGATATATGCCTTAGTCATCATCATGTCTGATGTAATGTATTAGAAAAATACACACATGCATATGTATGTATTTTTGTATGTTTGGATTTGTCAATCTGTGTGAATACTGGCAAACACAATGTATAATAAGGAAGTATAGCTTCAGTACTATCAAGCGTTCCATATTACAATATGAATATCCACGAAGTTTTCTTCTTTTACTTGTTATATATATA
>NC_068981.1:56475970-56478013 GCF_001194135.2 Octopus bimaculoides | reverse complement strand
TTATTATTATTATTATTATTATTATTATTATTATTATTATTATTATTATTATATATGTATATATATATATATATATATATATGCACACAGTTCTTGTGTCAACAGTTTGATGTATAACAACAACTGTCTGAGCTAAAGCTTCACGTAGACTATGATTATTCAGTCGGCTTCCATTGTAGTGGTTAGTTGACCACTGTACTGGGCAATGTTACTGGTTATTGATATACAGATCATAAGTCGTGGAAATTACGATAAAAAACCAGTACAAATATTTAGTTCCTACGCACGTTTCCCCAATGCTATTATTTGGAACTCAGCATTGAATGTTTCGAATGCATTCGGATGCTTAACTGCAATGAATCATCGGGGTAACGTTTTATTGCATTCTGTTTCAAAGATCAAATGTATTCAGATGTTTACTACTATTATTTTACTATCTATTTAGGAAACATTTTAATAAAACTTTCTTATAAACGCAAGATTTACATTTATTTTCATTATAGCTTTCGATAATTGTACATTCACGTATTTTAAGAAATGAAACTTCACACGGTTTGTCGTTTCATTCTATATTAATATAATATATACGTATTACATATATATTCAATAAAATATCATTGTTTTTAACCTCGGTCAGTGACACTTTCTTGTAGCTAATGTTTATACCCTTATTGACATTCGTATTTTTAACTGAATATTTTCATACCAGTTACCACTGTACTTTCTGAATATCATTACAGGGTAAATTATTAGCGAAAATAAACATTAAAGAGACTTCTACTGAATTCATGTTTTAGATCTGAGGGCCACAGGACAAACGGTGTTACGTTCTGTGTTATCTTCATCGAAGTAAAAGAGTGCATTACAAATACATTAATAAATATATAAAGAAATAAATAGCAATAGTTTCTTTTTTCTTTTCTTGTCTTTATTTCATTTTCCTTTTTGGTGTTATTGTTTATTACTTTTGCTACTGCTGAAGCTGTTACGTTATATGTTTTCTTTATATTCATTTTCTTTTTGTTGTTGCTTTCTTTTATTATTATTTGTACTTATTCAAAAGGTGACTTCATTCAAGAATCCTTAACAGGTATTTCATGAGTGAAATTCTCTCTACGTTCGATTACAGTAATGTATCCCGCTGAGTACCTATTGAAGTAAAGGTAAGTCTTCTTAAATCCACTTGATGCTGAAATAAATCGAAAACAGCTAAAACTTTGTTTATTCAGTTATTTATTTCCATCACCATCATCATCATCATCATCATCATCATCATCATCACTGTCATAATCACCACCATCATCATCATCACCTTCGTCATCGTTATTATTATTATTATTATTATTATTATTATTATTATTATTATTATTATTATTATTATTATTATTACTATTATTATTCAGCCGCATGCTTACAGCAAATTATGTAGTCCTGAGCCCACCTGTTGAGTTCTACTAACAATAAAACACATTGCGGGATAGGATGATCTTTTCAAATATTCCCTTGTTAATAGTGCGCTGTTTTGGGTGAAATGGTTTACACGTTATTATATACAATTTATTTGTACTTAAACATTTTTTAAGTAACTACTAAGAACTCCAGCGAATAGACACGCACGTGAATTAGAACGACTGGAGGCATTTAACAGTAAAAAATTACTTGAAATATTCGAAATTGGCAAGTTAATTACACTTCGTACGGAAATAGAATGACTTAGAATAGTGTAACTGTAAATCTTAAAGTATAATTCGGTATTTGACCGAGAAACTAATAAGTATATCTAGTGAAGCAAAGCAAACGATGAATTAATTAATTCAATCAACACTTCAGCTCCCATCACAAACCACAAACCTTAACCATGTTTCTTCACCACTGACATCATTACAGTCTCAGTCGGAGCCACCGGGTTAGTTATTATCATTAATGGAGAATGATAAGAATTAATTTAAAAGGAGTGGTAAACATTATGTGCGAATGTAGTGTGTCTGTATGTTTATATATACACATATATATATATATGTATATATATATATATATATACAT
>NC_068981.1:56466248-56475673 GCF_001194135.2 Octopus bimaculoides | reverse complement strand
TATATATATATATATATATATATATATGCATATATATACATAGCTGTGTAAGTGTGTATATATATATATATATACACGTATAAATATGTATGTATATATGTATGTATGTACCTATGTATGTATGTATCTATGTATGTACACAAACGTACAAAACAGGTAGATAGGTAGTTATTAACTACGTTAAAAAAACGAAAACACACACCATCATCATATCAGCAACAATAACAATATCCCAAAACAAAAACCGGATATCAAATAAATTTAATCCGTTTTCTTTATTCTTTTTTTTCTTTCCATCAAGAAGGTGATAAATTTTATTTCAATTGTGAAAGAGTGCTTTCGGTACATTCAAAGTAATAGGATGAACGCTTTGACGTCACCGTGTGTGTAGTAAATTATATGTATGTATGCATGAATGTATGTATATATTATGTATGTATGTATGTATGTATGTATGTATGTATGTATGTATGTTGTATGTATATGTATGTATGCATGTGTGTATGTATAATGAAGAGAAAAATACCAACTATTTGTTTTGTAAGAGCTATAAATGATACATCATTAATTTCTTATGCTGTTACATTGGTAAGTGAGTAGGATTCCTAGTGTTTTTCATAAGGTCCGATTGTTGTTGTTGTTGTTGCTGCCTTTGTTTATCCTCAGTCCAGTCTTAAATGAAAATTCCTATGATCGAAGGAGTTCTTTGCCCTGACTATTACGTCCTTTTTAGAAGTAGAGGGCTATTTGAGGACAATTTGTTTCTAAATTTTAGGGGGAGATTGAAATGACCACGCACAGGCTCCCTCGTTGGCTTGTTCGTTAAGAAAGAATTGTAGCGTGTCGAGGAGAAATCTCTTATGAAAGGCGCGAGTTGACTGATTTTACATACAGGGCAAATGTCAGCTAAAGCCGGCATAAGTAACAACTTTCAAGATACAATCTTTCATACAAGAGAGTTTGTTTAGTGTTATTTAGTACTAGTTCTGTTGAAAACGATGCATAAAGAATAGCTATAAAACCAGTTCAAAAGAAATAGAACTAGTTTATACGTCAGTTTGACAAGAACGTCATCCTTTTTGGAAACGCAACTATTGTAACAGATGGACAGGTAAATTTTCTGCGAATTAAATCCCCATCTTGATTCTGATATTTATATTTTACTTAGCCATTATAATATAAACCTGCAAAACCTATGGTAAAGAAATGGAAATCCTCTAATCTAAATTTCCTTTCGTTATAACCTGTAGTCGTGTGTTTGTTTGTATAATAAACTTAGTACCCCGATTCTTAGATTATACGAACAACGATACGGACTTCGTGTATACAGGACCATTTATGATGCGTAAGGAAGAGAATAGTGAGGCTTAAACGTAACATCTATCACACGCGCTCACGCATTCACCAGTTATTAATAGCAGTTGAAAAATTGTACGTGTAGGAGACATAAATGTTTCTCCTACATGTACGCTTTTACAACTCGTATTAGCATTATGAAACAAGTGTAATAGTGAATAGATAATAGCAAAAAATTTACAGTCTTTTGTTTTGATATGTACCTTATAATGCAGAAAATATTTTCCAGATGCTTCAGAGTAAAGCACCAGAAGAATACAGATGTAATATCGATGTACGACTGACAAAAGAACAGGATTTACCTTCATTAGCTCACAGCTGTTTCTTCTGTAAGAATCATTACACTCAGTGCTGAGTGCTTATGCCATATCTTATAGAGTTCTCGGAACGACACACACACACACACACACACACAAAAATCTACACACACAAATCTACACACAGACGTGTATATGTGTGTGTGCGTGCGTGTGTATAATACGTTCTCCATTAAGTATTGACTTCTCTGCAATGTGATAACATAAAGGTATATATTGAAAAGATATTAATAAATATTTGTGCGCATATGTGTATTTTAAAGCGCTCGCGAGTGTGTGTATTTGTGTGTGTTCACTTATGTGCGTGCGTGCGTGCGTCCGTGTGTGTGTGTGTGTGTGTGTGTGTGTGTGTGTGTGTGTGTGTGTGTTTTTCTTCGAGCACATATGGAAGTGTTCGTGTGTACGTTGGATTAAAATCAAGTTTATCTTATATTTTAATTATTTCTGAAAACTGAAGAAAAAGAAATCCAATTGACGAAGTGATATCATGAACACTGGTTGGTTTTAAAAACAACGAGTCTCCAACAGAGACAAATAATAATAGCAAAGTTCGGTGATGATAGTAAAGGTCGAAATGATGATTTCGATTTAGATTCTAAAGAAACTGCTCGATTCTTAATTATCACGCAGTAGCAAGGTACAGTAAATCACAGTGAGGGGTCAGTGAAATGCAGCAAAGTGCATGGTCTGTCAGCTATCATGTGGAGATATTTTGATAAGCGGAACTAGTAAGAAGGAGTTTCTCACCGAGTTGGCCATATGATATTTCACCAGACATCTAATTTAGTTGAAGATCCGTATCTAGATGTTTTATTTAAAAAGTGTTAAACTAAAACGAGGTAGTACTGCTATAATGCACGTATTTCTGGACGCAGCTATATAATGGTTATATAATCAAATATTTGATCAGTTCGAGATTTCAGTTTTATTTATCCATGTCTCAAATGAAGAAGAGTTTTACTAAAGAAAAGTTTAATCAGTGACTCAGGTTCGGTAGCTTTATGCTGCTAATGCCATTAAGTGAAAACTGAATGTCCTTTGTTTTCATTTTCTCCCTTCGTTTCTGTTTGGAATTTAGTGCATATACATATGTTAATATTTCCAAAAACTATTCAGTAAAGCTTTTTGATGGACCACTGTTGACAAAATAGAGCTCAAATGTATACTAGTGTCAATCAGTAACTATTACGCTTCTGTAGCAAAACCTGGCTTTGTTTCAAGCAAAGAGAAATGAATATTTTGGTGAGAAAATTACATCATGAGACATGCTTGACCCCGAAGAGTAATAGTCAGGGCAAAGAACTCCTTCGATCATAGGAATTTTCATTTAAGACTGGACTGAGGATAAACAAAGGCAGCAACAACAACAACAACAATCGGACCTTATGAAAATAGCAAGACTGTGGCAATAAACAAATAGCAAGACTGTGGCCGTCGAGAAAAGTTATTCTAGATCTTCATTAATTAAGTTGATGTAATGATTTAAAGATTTCTTCTTGTTTTATTTTTGTGGGTTAAAAATTATAATCGATAAAATCAATATTATTCTTATTTTGGAGATCTTAGAGGCGGAAATTCAAAGCAATCGCATGTGATAATTGAAGAATTATGCACTGGATTAAATAATAGAGGGAAAAGAGGGAGGAAGAAGTAAGCGTCCAACTAAGTGGTTTCAATTTCTATTTGAAACCAAGTCAACTTATTGATAACCTTATTACAAGATATGGGGGCCTACGTGCTTGTTTGACGGAATCGGTATGACATAATCTTACTTAATACTTCAGATATCAGTTCCTTTACATTGCCTGAACACTTGTTTTAAGTGTGGTCTTAGAATGAGAAATTTATAATTCCACTACCTCCTTTTATTTCTACTAACTCTCGGAAAAAAGGCGCTGGAATTTAGAAAATATAGATCGGATTTACCTTCCGTTTATTATAACTCTTATCACGAAAAATCAACCAGTTGTCTGCCTTTATTATTGTAGGATTCAAGTTCTAGTTATCTTTTAGTTTTGCAGTGGGCAACATAGAACCAGAATTATGTTTCCAGTATACTAAGACCTTGATGCAATTTTGATCCTTGAAGCAATTCCATTTCCTGTACGTTACGTTGGGAGATGCATGAACATTACATTTCTCCTACACCAAATAGCAGAATATTTAACTATAAATTCTAAAATATGGTTTCCTACTACAAATGTGAGTTTTGATCGACCACACCACGAGTATTTTTCATTATAACTTCAATCAACAAAAAAATATAACATTAAATGCTAGCTGTTATAAACAATTACATTTTTAAATAAATGAAAACTTTATTATTTCTAAATGCTTTCAAAACAAATAAGTAAAAAAAATATATTTCTGAAATTAAGTATTTACTGTCTTGTTTCATTCATTTTATTTCTTTTTATAATTTCTTTTATTTATATATTTAATTTCATCGTTGCTCATTATTTTTATTTATTTACTATCGAGTGTTGCTCCTGGGAAACAAAATATCCCTACACAAAAACTAAGAAAGAAACAAAATTAGTCTAAAACAGCGAGGCTTCTGCAGAAAATGATGTTTCAAGATGCGTTCATTACATTACGACAGACGAAAATTTGGCTGTGTTGGAGAGATCTTACATCAACAGGGGAAATAATACACGACTAATTGCAGCCTAACAGAAGTTGAATATGCGCATAATAACAAATTACCTCGTTTGCATCAAAAATAACGTATAGAGGTGTCTATAGACATGAATATAGAAGTAGAAAGATAGCTGTGTTGAAACACGCCTAATATTTGGGATCAATTTACAATCGATGTAATTTTATATGAACAAGTAAATATCTTTTATGATGGAAGTAGACAAATTACATTGTAATAGCTTAAATGCCGGTATTGTAGCTGTTGTATGAACGCCGCAGAGGAGGTAAAATTCTGGTTAGTCGATTCTGCGACATTATTTCGATTCCATATCGAAATATTTCGATTCCTACATTGCATACCTGAGTTTACTGTTCATCGTTACTACTCTGTTGACCAACCATTAAGATACACCACCAGCGGTCAAATGAAATAAAGATTGCAGAATTTTTTTTGTTAATGCCAGATGTCATTCTTCCTGCAACAAACCTCGATCGATATAAAACAAACTACTGCTTTGTTTTAATTAACGAATGCAGCTGTGCTATTCTGCGTCATTTACATTTGAAAACTGACGGGTTTTACGAGCCGGCAACAGTCTCTATGTAGTCGACTTTGTAAACATAACTGGTAATCCAAACCTATTCATCTTAAAACGGAGAGGATACATAGAATAATGTAGACCTAAATATATTACGTATGAAAATAAAACTTGGTAGTCATGGCCATAACGCCTTCAAGCATAGATTTGCTCAGTCAATTTCAACCTCAGTTTAAACAACAATATCATGGGTGGTACAACAACTTTTAACGTAGCTCTAAGACACCAAATTTATTTATATTTTTCTAAAGGTACAAGAAATCAACATCTAAATTAAGCTAGTAATTCTACTCTAAAAAGTTTTTTCTTTACATACACTACACTAACATTTTATGCACATTTCCAAAGGGATCTAAGAGTACGATTTTGCTTAATAAAACAAATGCTATAGTGATTAGCATAGCTCTTTGCTAATTCAAGTAACAGAACACATTAACAATAATAACATTTAGACTCAAGAATGATAACAGCAAGGATTTAAAACATCTCAAAATTTTATCACCTTCATTTAAAATTTGGTTCCTGATTTGCAATAGAATAATTATTGTTATATGGAAATTAGAACCTACATAGAATCATTTTATGAATGTTCCCTGCTGACACCGTGTACCTCTCTTACTCTTGTTAAGAAAGTTAACTACCTGTCTGGAAAATATTTAAAAAACTTATCTTTCGTCTTATATATCGGTTGATTTTATTTATCACCCATCATCCTAATTCTTTTCAGTTCTCTTATGCAGCCTACGGCTGGAAAATAAGCTTTTATGATGCAATATACTTTCTACTGCGAGATAAAAACATTCATAACAACTCAAAAAAAGCTTTTACATTGTTTATAAACTCATAGAAATGCTGTTTTCAGCTTAATTTTAAGTACGTATTAAAATTTTCTGGTTTCACTATTTGTAACATTGATTTGCCCGGATAACCTGTCCATTTTGAAACAATTTCCTCATAGATACATAAATACATAATAAATTTCTATATGTATACAAACGCACAAAAATAAACATACATACATACGTACGTACATACATACATACGTACGTACATACATACATACATACGTACGTACATACATACATATACTGTATCCTATATATATATTCTTTTTTCTTCTACTTAAAATCACAGGTGAACTAAGGTGTGCTTCAACAAATTACATTATTATTTAGAAATGCAAGGGTTTTCAAAAGAAAGAACAAAGCAAGCTAAATTTTACGTCCAAATCTAAAAATGATTGCACGTACGCATACATGATGACTCATATGCACTAATGTTCTCATACTTGCACGCATAAATGTGTAAATATATATCTGTATATATAGAGAGAGAGATTCATTCATGTATGCATTTAAGCACGGTAACCGTAATGGCCAATGCGATATTCGGACCTATGTAATTACTGTTTATCTGAAGGCAGCATACAATACTGTGGAAAAGTTTAGCTACTGTTTAAGATAGCAAACAAATTTTTCTACACAACATTAAATATTACATCTATTGTAACGTACATCTATGAACAAATACCCCAAAAAGTAATTCAGAGACACCTTCAATATGTTGTAAAGTAACTAATTATATACTCTCTGATAGAAGTGTAGAATCCAAATAATTTTAAACAAAAGAAATCTCAAGTTGTGAATAACTTTAAATTCAATCACGATTAAAATTTATCGGTACATTTAAAGAGCGTCATTAACTATTTAAAATTAAATATACATTAGTAGTAAATAGACGAAATCGTCATGATTAAAATTATTAGTCTCTTTCGTCCCAGTCGAGACTATTACCGCATTATACAATGGAATTACGAACTTTACAAACAGTTATATGAGATATTTGTACAATCTGTGACCAAATGTTTTGGTTTTGAAAAGAATGCAAAGAAGGAAACGTCTGAAGAATATCAAAACTACCAGCACTAGACGTAGGTAAAAATTCCTGAAGGGACAAGCTAATGTGCAATACTCAATATAAAATACGTCCCACCAAAACAAGTTTAAATGTACTGGAGGTCTATGCGAGGAGGAAGTGTTAAGTTTAACAAATACTTTCGCTGAATGGGAAATTTTAAACAGAGCTATGACAAACGTGTTTGATAAAAATTCTATGAAATTATTAACACTGTTTTTAGAACAGTCCTAAAAATGACAGATAAGCGTAGGCCCAGTTCTTATAGCGAGATATAGTTAAAAAATCTTCATCTTCTATAGCAGAGATAACAGTCTTTAGAAAGAACACCATGAGTCTGCTAGTACAGTAACCAACATAGACTTAACAGCTTTATGCTAAATATCATTTGAACAGCTGCATGTGTAGCAACTTGCTTAGGTCATGGTATGGTTGACTATTGAGTTCTAAGAAATAACGTAGCACCATAACTAAATGCGCTACAGATGCTCATGAAATGTGAAGTACAAAAATGTTCAAGGTCTTCTTGAAATTTAAAAGGTGAATGACTGAACAATGACGGAAAGAACAAGCCCTGCAAACTTGCCACCAAGCAGGCGTCAAAGATTTCAAGAAATAAACTCATGACAACCAATCAGGACAAACGCACATGTAACATACATACATACATACATACATACATACATACATACATACACATATATGAGTTTATATTTAACCTTTTAAAATATCTCTATAACTTGCAATTTGATAGTTGAGCATTGAAACTGTCATCACAAAAGTTAACCCTCACACACACACACACACACACACACACACACACACACACACACATACACATACACACACACAAACATACACACACACACGCACAAACATACACACACACAAACACAAACACACACACACACACGCACACACACGTACATACATGCATACATACATGCGCACATATATATACATACATGTAATAAAGCGTATAACACTATATGACAAAGTAGCTTATTCTACATTATATTAACTCATTCACCTATGAGCTTCTACCGTCTTCTTACGTCAAGCCACACTTCGATGAAAAAGAGTAACAGATCTTTAGGCATTTTGAATTCCTGGGTAGCACCTGACTTTACTTATTGAAACAAACTACCTGTTATTTTACAATCATGTTACCCTAAGATATAATCATTTTGAAGCCTCACATGATCATGACATGTGTCCAATTATAGCGTTTGTCTTCCACTACATTGGCACAACGCGCCTATTGAAAAGAATACTATCTACTTCCTATAAAAATTGCTCTGCTGCATCCAAGCACTACATAGAAAATATTTTGTGTAATTTTATTTGATTTTTCTGGAAATGGGTTGTCAATAGAATCACAACAAAATAGCAGGTAGTCTGCTGTATAATTTAAGCCATCTTGTTAAGGGAATTACAGTGCATTCAAAATCGACTACAGTATCCTTAACGTGACTTTTCTGCATTTACAACTAGTTTCAATGAAGATAGATATCTGTATTAGTGTGCAAATACCGTCCAAAAATAGCCAAAAAGACTTGCGTTTTATTGACAATCATTACTGTGAATAATTTTATGTGCAATCATTCAGAAAAATTTATGCTAATTATTTTTAATGATGTCTTTGATCAAAATTATATACTATGTTGAGCACAGTTTGCCTTCAAATATATTATTCTTTAACTATTAGTATATAATTCGTTAAATATAGTAATTGCTTAATGAAAATATTGACTGAAATATAAACAAAACATTGATGGTAACAAGCGTCAGTGATATCTGTCATCATACACTTAAAATTATGATATCGATGGATACTATAGTTTTATGTTATTGTAAGTCACAATAACCTCCTTAAAATCTCTCTGTGAGTAGGGGATAGTTCTACTTTAGAAAATTATACACTCCTTTCTAAAGAAAGGGATTTTGATATACTCTTCCACCTAGTAAATTTTGTCAGTTTCCGTATATCAATTTGCTGTATTTAATTACCAGAGAAGGATATATTTGCTACTGCAATTAAAAAAGTAATGCTATCAGCTGGGCATTGCTTCAAGGAACACAACCAAACATTTTCGCTTAACAATTTGTTGTTGTTTAGAACCAACTTAGTATTAATTCAACAGAGATACCACTATAGGCATTCCACTCATTACTTTACCACTGATACAGCGTATCTTCAATGTATCCTTCATATGAGATACATTATATTCTAAAATGCGCTGTGAGGAAACTTAAACATGCTACAGTAAGAATGATCGAAATCCACTATATCTACTATAAGAATTTCCACATAAAACTATGGTAGTTTACTGAGAAATCTACGGTATTTACTAATTGCTTTTATTAAGAGAAAAAGACATTTTCTGCTAGTTTATACATGTATGGACATGTGTATGGGCATATATATAAACATTATGTCACGGGTTTGTACATACAAGACATTCCAGTCGTGACCAACACGTTTGCTTGTATATTGCATTACCACAATCCCTAATATATATTTTTACGTCATCTACCTTGTTGAATGCCATGACCAGCCTATATATATATATATATATATATATATATATATATATAT
>NC_068981.1:56457101-56459601 GCF_001194135.2 Octopus bimaculoides | reverse complement strand
GTGTGTGCGTGGTGGCGTGTGTGCTTGGTGACGTGTGTGCGTGTGGTGGTGGTGGCGGGTGCATGTGATACCGTGACGTGTGTGTGGGTGTGTGTGTGTGCGTGTGTATGTGGTGTGGTATTCATTTTTTACATGTGTTTGTGTGAGTGGTAGAGTGCTTGAGCGGCAGTCTGAAGGGGTGTTGGCATGTGTACATAGACAGAGTGTGTGTATGTGTGAATGAACATGTGTATGGGTGCGTGTGTGTGTCTCACACTCTCTGTGTTTATCTGTATATGTATATGTATGTGTTTGTGATTGTGTATGGGGATGTATGTGTGGATGTGCATCTGAGTGAGTGTGGAAGTGTATGTATGTGAGTGCATGTATGTGTGAGTTGTGTGTGTGGAGGTATATGTGAGTCCCATGTGTGCGCACATGCATGTCTGTGTGTACATGTGTGTACGTGTGTGTATGTGCGTGGGGTTGTGTGTGTGGAGCTATATGTGCGTCATTGTGTGTGTGTGCGTGTGTATACGTATATGTGTGCACGTATGTACGTGTGTGTATGAATGGATGAGTGTGGTTATGTGAATGGGTAAGGGTGATTGCGTGTGTGTGTGTATGTGTTGGCATATGTGCATGGATGGAATGGGAATGTGCATGTGCGTGCGTGTGTGTGTGCACATTTATGGATGTGTATGTGTGTGTGTGTGTGTGTCTATATCTGTGTGTCATTGTGTTGCGCCTTCTTTCTGTATAAATATGTGTATGTGTGTACTTATCTCTGTGTATCACTGTTACGCATGTGTGTGTATGGAAGTATATGTATTTGATGTATATGTGTGTATATGTGTGTATTTGTATGCGTTTTGTGTGTGTGTTGTGCGTGGATGGTTGTGTGTGTGGAGGTACGTGTGCATTCGTGTGTGTGCGTGTATGGGTGCGTGTGTGTGGAGGGTTTTGTGTGCGTGCGTGTGAGTGCGTGCATGTGTGCGTGTGTGCGTGTGCGTGCGTGAGAAGGAGAGGAGTGGTTGTATGTGGTGTATGGTGGGTGGAATAGGCGATAAAAAATAATCCCTATGTTTATAAGTAGTAGAAATAGTACAAATAATATGTAGGAATTGGTAAAATAAAACCATGAAGGGAAATGATTGTATGAACAAATTAGTGACAGAGGTAAATAAAAAAAAAACTGAAATAATAAAATAAAAATAGAAAGATAAAATAAATAAAAATGATATAAAAATAAAATAATAAAATAGATAAAAAGTAAAATAAAAAGATAAAATAAAAGGATCAAAATAAACAAGTTCAACAGTAACAGAAATAACGAATAAAAAGCGAATTATAAAGTAATAAAAAAGAACCGGATAAGAAATAAAAGAATAAATGATAAAAAAGTGATAAATAAACAATAAAAGTTATTAAAAAATGAATAAAAATAATAAATAAATGTGTAGTAATAGGATAGGTTAGATAGTTACTTTTTAAGTAAGGTGTAGTAACAGTCATTGAGAGGAGGGGGTTGTGCTGAATCCGAAAAGAGTTTAGGTATGTAGAGTAAAAATGTAAGGCTGTTCCAGGAGAAGTCTGGTTGACCCCATTACCCTTCATAACCTATATATATATATATATATATATATATATATATATATATATATATATATATATATATATATATATATATACATATACGCAATATTAAATCTCTGAGCGGGAAGTAAACAATAGCAGCACGGAATCGGGAAGTGTATTTGCCACCTAAATGTGGCGGTCCTATAGGGGACGATGCTACTGTTGTTTATAGCCCCAGGAAACATCTCCTCTAGCTGGCTAACGACACACTGTCTATGTCTGATTAGTATTTGCGAAGGGAAATCATCGTTCCTATCTGTAGCTTTACGCGATATCCAAAGACCTGGGTTTCTGGGCAGTCACACGTCATCAGTGTGTGATAATCACCAGCTAGCGATGAGAACTCATTCCAAACGCAAAATACTATATGCTTTTCCCAGTAATAAATTGCCACTGATCTCGAAAAAGGAGAAACAAGCAATATTAACTCTCTGAACGGGAAGTAAACAGTAGCAGTACGGAATCGTGAAGTATATTTGCGGTTTAAATGTATATGTATGTGTGTGTATAAATGATCGTATACATTCGTACATTCCTACATACATACACAAAATTCTGCTGGATTGAATTGCACTACCCAAGTGTCGAAACCATAGTAATATCTGTTTGGGTAGCTGATGATGGGAATGTACATATGTTCGTGTGTGAATTTCTTATATCTTAGTCTCGTTATTTTGGGTTGTCCTTCATTCTTGTGGATTCATTGTTTGTGGGGATCGCTTACTTTGGTATTGTTTGGTTTTCTTCATAGGCAACCTAATTAGGCATACGCAATTTTTAAATATTGGTGTCTAGGTTTGTGACGCATATACATACATACATACATACATACATACATACATATATATATATATATATATATATATATATATATATATATATA
>NC_068981.1:56441680-56457091 GCF_001194135.2 Octopus bimaculoides | reverse complement strand
GTCCGCACAGCTCCAAATTAGGTGAATAAAAAACATATAAGTAACAAGGATGTCCACGTATCAGTGCATTACAGCCGTTTCAAGAGGTTTCATTTAATTGATCAATGCAAACATTACATCAATTTTAAATAAACCGCTCTCCTCGGACGCATACAATCATAAAGATTTCCAACATACAGGATACTTCATTATAATATTTTAGTAAATTTTTTATCAATACTAGAGACTAAAATAATTACATTGTTTCTTTTTCTTATTATTGTAACAGAATGAATTTGGGGGAAACAATACTTAAACCCTACTATAATTTAGAGCGGCAGAAGAAAATAATGGGCTCAAGAAAGATGAATGGTGATATAACTGCATTCATCTTTATCCTTATCACATTTAAAAGACCCAATGCAGCAAGTAGTCTACATCCCCTTAGAATTAAAACCGTTGGGAACTGACAGTTAAGTTCTTGATTTTGGCGATAAATTAATTAATGCCAGATAATCTACCTCTATTTTACTGTGATCTTAAAATCAGCCATATCTACATGTCTTTAAAAATGTTAACAAGATAATGATATATAGAGAGGAGGTGATAACCAGAAAGAGGTAGGGCAGGGGTGACTTGACATATGTTTATCAACTAAAAGGGTCCTAAAATGGAAAACAAAGGAGATCACAATGAGATCTAAGTGCGGGAATTAAAAGTACGGGGAAAATGTGCATCGAAACTTAGCAATATTTAGATATTAAAATATTAGAAGTTAGAAAAGGATTTAAGGATCAAGTAAGAGGAGAAGGATATATAAAGCAATCTAAACCATAAAAGTCGGGTACTTTTATATAAAATAGAAACCTCATCATGCTTCTTCTTTGCATAATTTTAAGGTGGTCCTGATAAAACTATTCAACAATGAACCTATAAATAAATTCAGATATCCGAGTAGGGGTACACATTTTCTATTGGATCAAAACCAAAGACTAATTTGCTAATAAATCATAATGGAGTATCCGGTATGTTGGAAATCTATATTGTCGAATGCTTTCGAGGGGAGCGGTTTATTTCAAATTGATGTAATGTTTGCATTGATCGATTAAATGGAGTGGAGCCGCATGAAACGGCCGTAATGCACTGATATCTGGACATCCTTGTTATTTATTTGCATTATATATATATATATATATATATATATATATATTCAGTTAATACCACGACCGAGTGGTCAGAATGTCTTACTACCTAGATTACAATTTGAAGTACAACAAAAAATGCAAGGAAATTATGCCAGCTTAAATGAGGATCGTCTGTTTCAATCGAACTGGGAATTGCACTATCTATCTCAGAAAAAATTGCAAGCTACTATAGGCATATCTTCTTATCCACCTTTGGCTGTTACCTATGATATATGCCTGAACCTACTATCTGATTTCAATGATATGGATTTACCTTATAAACTGTTCCGAGAGAATACCAGCGAATATTACAGCCCTTATGAACACGCACTTGCACACACACAAATTTACGCGGGCACGTGCACGTATGTATGTATGTATGTATATGTATATATATATTATATATATATATGTGTATATATTATATATATATATGTATATATATATATATATATATATATATATATATATATATATATATATATGTGTGTGTGTGTGTGTGTGTGTGTGTGTGTGTGTGTGTGTGTGTGTGTACATACATGCATACATACATATATGTATATATATATATTTCAAGCACACTCACTTGCAATAAATTGAGAATATATATTGTTTTTGAATATTTTGCAATAAGATAAATAAAATACCTCCACCAATGAAATATACATAACAATATATTTAAACGACATAAACTACGAAAACTTGCAATCGCAGTTTTTAAGAGTTGGCTAATATACAGATAGATGCATGCACAAAATTCGTACATACATGCATACATATATATATTCATACATACATATGTAAATACATACACGATATGTATGTATTATACATGTATGGATGTATCTATATATACATATATACGTATACATATATATATATATATATACATATGTATATGTATATATATATATATATATATATATATATATATATATATATATATATATATATACGAGGTCTGATCAATAAGTATCTGGACTGTTGCCATAGTAACAAACGTAAAATACGCTGAGTAAAGCTGCTTGGCACAGATTGACCTTGAACTCCATTGTATATGCGCACTAAGTTTTAACGTCCTAGCTTACTTCCGCTGTTTACAGCAGTGATTGGAAGGAAGATGTGCAGTGTGTGATCGTCTCATTGACAATTACAGAGGGAGTTGTTATAGGGATACGTGCTCAGAGACCTATACAATGTTGCTGGAAGTGTATGGAGAGGAATGTATGAGGGGCACACAAGTGTATCAGTGGTTCAGACGTTTCCAAGATGGCCGAAAAAATGTCGTCATTGACGAACGTTCTGGGAGACCTGCAGCCAGCAGAACTGAGAAAAATATCGCATATGCGCGTGCAGCTCCGAGGGGAAATCGTCGAATCACCATCCGTGAGTTATCAGAAGATGTGCAGATTAATTACAGTTCAGTTTAGTTCATTATCATTGAAGATTTGAGTATGAAACGCATGTCAGCTAAGTTTGTGTCAAAACTGCTTTCAGCTGACCAAATAAAATAAAAAAACTCGGGTTCCAGTTACACAAGGTCACTTTCATTGTGTCGAGAACGATCAAAAGTTGTTTAAAACTTTGCGTAAGCCTCTGAGCAGATATCGCCAAGCTTTTGGCAGCATTTTATGCACATTCTCTACTCAACTTTCCCTGTCATGCTCAATGCAGCGATCACACGCTACACGCCTGCCTTCCAAGTACTGCTGTAAACAGCAGAAGTGAGATAGAACTTAAAACTTAGTGCGCATGCACAGCAGAGTTCAAGGTCAATCTGTGCCAAGCGGCTTTATTCTGCATGTTTTAGCTTTGTTACTATAGCAACAGTTCGGATACTTATTGATCAGAACACATATACATATTTGTATATGTGCATGGGTGTAGGTGTGTGTGTATGCATGTATTATTTGGAATATTATTTAAAAGTACTGTAGCAATAATCTTCTGGTAAAATATAGATGAAACAATTGTAGAATTATGCAATAAAACGCATTGTTTATTCCATTTTCCTTGTTATTACGGATCATCAGATATGTCATCAGTAAAACGATCCAATTCCGATATATGATAACTTCTCATAGCCGATACTCATGGACGAATTTTGAAAAGGAAATTCCAAGGTTAAATCACTAATGGAATTTATATTCCATTATATTCAGTAAGGCGACGAGCTGGCAGAATCGTTAGAACGCCGGGCGAAATGTTTAGCGATATTTCCTCTGCTGTTACGTTCTGAGTTCAAATTCCGCCGAGGTCGACTTTGCCTTTCATCCTTCCGGGGTCGATAAATTAAGTACCAGTTACGCACTGGGGTCGATGTAATCGACTTAATCCTTTGTCTGTCCTTGTTTGTCCCCTCTATGTTTAGCCCCTTGTGGGTAATAAATAAGAAATTTATATTCATACAAATATATATGCATATATGTTACATATCTATTATTGCATCTATGTACAATGTATGCACGAATTTTGCGCGGACTTGTATCTGCATATTATCAAATATTTTAAAATAGTAATATGGTTGAGCATATTTGCGTAAATTTAAGACAACTCAAATTTACGCAAATATGCCTTGCGTTTCTATTTTTATCGCATAATATTATCTTGTGTGAACAATATATAATTTTCAATCATAAGACCAGTTTTCGTAGTCTATATCGTTTAAATATATCATTATGAATATTTCATTGGTGGGGGTATTTTATTGTAAAATATTCTAAAACAATATATATTCTCAGTTTATTGCAAGCGTTTGTGGTGATATATCGGCAATTTCACTTTATATGTTCATAATTTCCGTTGTTCAAGCGTATACGTCCCTCCACTCAGCAACTTCACTACTGAAATATATATATATATATATATATATATAAATATATATATATATATATATATATATGTATGTATGTATGTATGATTTGGCTAACAAAGTTAGAAATTATCATTTGAGTAAGAGAATTATTTTAAATATTTCAATATATCTTATGGGAAAAGCTCTTTTCGATGTGAAAGTAACTTGCTGCAGGCATATAAATGTTTTAATACTTACTAAATGTCCGTCTCTTTATAACAACATTCTTTTAGCAATGGGATCAGAAAACAACGCAACAAAAGCCTAAATGTAGAATCTTGCATCAGAGCTTTATTGCTAAACTTACACATCCTCACTATCCCTTACCTCTCGTTCACCCTCCCCCTCTTTCGTTCTCACCCCCTTCTCTTTCTCTAAGGATTATCAGTCTGAACTATTTTCCGCACTATATTTGAATATGCATTTTATTTCCTGTTCCTATTGCGACATAAATTTTACATCGCATTTCTGCAAAATAACTTTATAAAAAGAGAGGGAAAAAAAGGTCGTGATATATGCAGCGATTGATTTATATGAAGTGAAGTAATTTCAAGGAGAATTCAACCCTAGAGTATTGGACACTAATGTGATAGTACATATCTCACATTGACAGGAGTAACCTGACATTTTGATTTTGAATAAATGACTTTGTTTAGCTTGAAAATCTAGCTGATTCACTTGTTACTTCTTTTCTTGTCACCTATATTTTGTCCATGTTGCAGGCCCTGCAACTAACCATACGCCTAGTCGTTCCACCTCAGAACACCGGCTTTCTAGAATTCCACTCCATTTTCTTTTTTTACGTGCAGTTGTAGAGGAGAAACAATAGCAATGTCAATGTCACCTGTTTTAGAAGGCCTGTGAGGCCCATTGATACAGAGCTTCTTCATTTAGACCAGTGCTTCTCAACCAATTTTTTGTCTATGAAGCCCTTTGATTCCTATTTTACTCTGGTATTTGCCCATAGCAATTTGATGTTTAAAAAATACTATCAAATTTTTATAAAATATTATTATGAATTTTATAGATAATTCGTTAAAATATTTTGTGTACTGCAGAAGTATAACCAATTTACTGCACATAGTTTTTAACAACAAAATCTTATATGCCGCCTCCTTCCCTGTGTACTCCGATTGAGAAGAACCACTAATCTAAGCAAATACTCTATAAAAAGGCATAGAAAATACTTTGCAGTATTTAGATACGAACTTTACACTATGGGCAAATTCCACCAGTATTAACTTTGCACATGAAATATGTTCACCAATAAATAATAATTCCATGTCAAAAATCTTTATTTCAGTTGTGGTGAATGCTGGAAATGGTAGGAAACCAAAAAATATTACCTTGTAAGTTTTTATGTGATGTAAATTCAGATACTGTCTGGAATTACCTTTCTAGTTATTTACCTAGGGTCCAAAAAATATATTGAAGTGAAGTAAAATATTTGTGCTGATTCTAAGAAAGAATATCAGAATCGGTGGAATATCAACCTGAGTGTCCCTCTAAATCCTTTAATTCAATTTTTTGGGGTGGATTCAATCACGTATTCTTCCAAACCAAATCGCTTGTTTAATGTTAACTTTTTACTTCATATATTTATTGTGCATTAGAAGGCGGCGAGCTGGCAGAATCGTTAGCACGCTAGATGGAATGATTCGCGGTATTTCGCCGTTCTGAGTTTGAATTCCACTGAGGTCGACTTTGCCTTTCATCTTCGGAGTCGATAAATTAAGTACCAGTGAAACACTGGGGTCGGTGTAATCGATTTAATCTCTTCTCCAAAGCTACCCTTGAGGCAAAAATTTGAAATCATTCTTATTGAGCATTGATAGCATTATTTATTCAGAAATGTGTAATGTTTTTTTCTGTTTCACCTATCTTGACCTCAGAGAATAGTATGTAGAATATTTTTTTTTATGTTATCCAATTCTCAGTTTCATCGTTCAGGATTCAATTTGTTAGGTTCCAACTAAACGAAAGCTAACCAAAGCTAACCTTATACCAGAAAGATAGAAAACTAATTGAAAATCGTGCAGTCAACATCATCTTTATCACCTGTATGATCAAACAATCAAAAAATTAAAATAAAGCAGTTTATAAGAAGAGAGAGAGAGTCAGAGATCTATACAGACCGACAATCAGAGAAATGTTGAAGTTCAGAGCTTATATAAATGATAAAAATGATTCTATAGTTTATGAAGATTAGTAGACAAATTTGTCCATGTTTACCTCCTCGCTTCGGATTCAATTTCTATTCCGGCTATTGCAAATCAATTCTTTGATATAAAAATTTCATAAATACGACTGTGTCATTTAAAATTCAAATTTATACTATTATATAAATATATGGTGGCCGGTGCGTTCTGTTCTTATGCAAAACACTTCATTTCCCATTGCTCCAGTCCACTCAACTGTAAATAGGTAACTCTGCAATGGACTGGCGTTCTGTTCTAGGGGTATTTTGGCCTGCCCGCCTAGCCAATGAAAAGATAGTTTGAAAGCAACAACAATGCGAAGAAGCGCATTATGGCTAGTGGTGTATGACAACATCCGACAGTTTGTTCGATAAAGCGATACAATGATCGTGAGATGTAAGTAATATAGCTTTTTTAAAGATAGGAGGAAGACTCTTAGTTTTAGTTCTTGTTCTATGTGACAGCAGCATAACTTGCTGGCCGCCAGAATGTCCTGCTGCTGTCACTATTTGAGGTATCTAAAACAAGTAAGCTTGACTGAGTATATTCTTTTTCTTCTGTAGGTTGACGGCATACTCGTTACTTATGTACCATCTTTTCTTCTACCAATGTTCCGTGTCCTTAGATACGTACTTAAAGCTAAATGGTTTGGATCATTTGAAAATTAGGCTTCTTGGGCTTTCACGTAGCACTGATTATGGAGTGAAAACGATAAAACTTGTCAGCAAATCAACAATCTACAGAATGTTTAGTTGGAAGAAAGCAAAAAGGAATCTTATTAGCTATCTTGTATCTAATAAATTTGATTTCATCTATTTGGGTTGCAGATAAAGAAGATACTTTAGCTTTTAGAAGAGAGTAGGGCTTCGGGAAATGTTCGCATACATAGAATCATCTAGTTTTGGAGAAAAAAAAATCGGAAACTAAAATTTATTTCAAAAAATATTGTAGAGATTCTGCAATACACATTAAAATAACATTGTGTTAGTATAATATAAATATTTTTTACTTTCGTAATTTTCAAACATTCAACTTTATAACTAAAATATTAATAGTTAATGACTCGAATGAGCTTGCCTCAAGTCACAGAGTATTTTAATATTTAGAATTATGGATGTTATTTGTAATCAGCTTCCATATTCGGTCTATATATAAATTTCTTCTTTGACATTATATGAAGTGAAATGTTTTTCGCATAAATATGTAGTTACAAATTGCACTAAGAGTTTTTAAAGATTTTGCATTTAAAGATGGTTATTCCATTAATATTACAATCTAAAATTTTGTCAATTTCACTTGTTGTTACGCTGATTTTGAAATTCCTATTTGCTGTTCCTTTTCTTTCTTTGAAAGATTCATTAAGATTCATGTCTAAAAATAGGTTTTCACCCCAAAGTTTGCTCTGAATGACAGCAGTAAAATACGTTGCTTTAGAGACGAAATACATAGTTATAAGCAGAAACATTTTCAGGATGGTTTGACTCGAACAAAAAGCGTTTCACTTATTACTATAAATTTTCGACAAGTGCGATAACGTATATTTTTAAATGCGATAACGCTCTTGGGGAGAACACGGAAAAGATTAATTTAATTATATATTATTCAGTAAAAAAAAAAAATAACAAATATATATATACTTTCGAATTTTGTTAAATTAGAAAAAAGCGACTACATCTACACAAACAGGCATCTATACATACGTACATGAATATATGTGTGTGAGTGTGTGTATGTATATATAAACTTATGTGTATGTGTATATATATATATATATATATATATATATTCCTAGCTTCAATTCTTTCCTTCTATCACTGGCTTCAGTCAGAGGCTGGGGCCATGCTGGAGCACCACCTTTCCGTGTTATGGGGTCTCCTTTCGGTACCGTTTTTTGGTAAAGAAGCGAGTTGCATGAAGCTGCCTTTCTTTATGCCGTCCAGATGTGGACTCATCTGGGATTGCAGATAAAAATTTATCCAAGTGTTTTTTGACCGTTTTCACATCTACACCTTGCAGATCTTGTAGTTTCCTTGACAGGATGTTAAACTGTTGTGGTCCCCTGGAACCCAAATTGTTGCAATATTGGGTCCTTATCTGAGATGAAAAAGACGGTATCTTTGGTATTATACAGTGCCGTCCAGTTCGATGGTTGGGAATTAGAGTCCAAAGTTGGGAACTAGACCGTCCAGGGTCTTCCATATGTGTATCTCTATACCTCTACTACATACCTTTCTTGCTTTCTCTCCAGGGATTAGAGCTTCAATTCTTGTAGCCTCTCCCAGTAGCTCATCTGTTTCACCGAGTCAATTTATCTTATATACAAACGCGTGCATACGCACGCACATACACACACACACAGATATATGATTTACACATAATTCTGATTTTCTTCATGGAAATCAACCTGGCAACTCTGTACACACATACACACACACACACACACATACACACACAGACATACACACACACATATATATATATATATATATATATATGTATATATATAAGTAAATTAGTTGCAAGAAATGATTTTAAAATAATTCAACCATAACAATAAAAATTACATTAATATATACACAAGATGACTACAAAAAGTTTTGTTTATATCAATGTAAATATGGTTTTCATATCTGCATAAATGCTTTAGCTTCGTAGTTTATATTACTTCATTTTTGTTAAATATTCTTCGTGTGGAATTATTTTGTTCTGAACTGTGTAAATAAAATGTCTCTTATGCGGTGCACTGGCAGAATCGTTAGCACGCCGGGCAAAACGCTGAGCAACATTTCGCCCGACTTTACGTTCTGAGACCAAATTCCACTGGAGTCGACTTTGCCTTTCATCCTCTTGGGGCCGATAAAATATGTAATAGTTGAACACTGGGCTCGCTGTAATCGACTTAACCCCTCCTCCGAAATTACTAGCCTTGTACGAAAATTTGAAACTATTATTAAATATCTCTAAGGTTATCATTCGAATCTATGAAGAGCATTGCATTAAACTGTGATTATTTGTTTATTGATAAGAGAATTAATTGAACTAAGTGTAAATACATAAAGGCTTTGTTTAACAAAAAATTATTTCCTTACAGTCATCTACGTTTCAGTTTGAGCACACCAATATGCCGTATGTGTATTTCTTTGAAATCAGAAATCAGACACGGAGCAATAATTGTTGATACACACCCATTTTGATCTGTAGAGTGTATAATACAGAACCACTAAAATAGAAATATAAAGGATTCGTCGACAATAGCGTCGTACCTAGCTCTATGGTGTAGATAAGTAGTCAATGTAGTGCATGGATCAGTGGGGAGACTTAGGGATAAATCTTTGCAACATTTTATATATGAATGTAAATGTTTAGCAATAAATTTTGAATGTGCCATAAGAGGAATAATTTATTAAAGTTATAAGGAGGTATGAATATTAATTTTAAATATCCGAGACACTGAATACAACAAGTAGCTCCGGTAAGCTTAAGGTTTTGTACAAGATCTAGCCCGAACCTTATTTGAATACATTGATTCAAACAAAACAAACACACAGTTGAGTAAAAACCGAAACACGAAGTTTGAATCTTATGTAAACACAAACTTTTCCTTACTAGATGATATTTGACCAAAAGTTAAGACGGTGAGCTTACAGAATTGTTACCACGCGAGACAAAATGCTTAGTGGCATTTCGTTCGTCTTTACGTTCTGAGCTCAAATTCCGCCGAGATCGACTTTGCTTTCACACTTTCATATATATATGTGTATATATATATATATATATATATATATATATATATATATGAAAAATATATTTGATGGCCGAAATATAAAACGTGAGTTCTGGAGATAATCATATAAGTTGTCCAGATTGATTATTAACAATTGCAAAACAGTTAGAACACTGCATGATATGAATAATAGAACAAATACAAGATTTTCTGCTGCGTCCCACCCACCCTAATTCTACTTTCTCAGATTTACAACATTCCTTTAGAATTTTCTAAATTTTTACTAAAACCTCCCAGGAATGAAAATAGTTCTGCTTTAAATATATGCAACAAATCCCCAGTTTTTCTACTAGTTTCAACAGGATTGTCTCTACTCCAAACATCAGTCACAAAGACAGGATACTTTTGTGGCAAATATTCTGATTAGCTGAGTGTGATACAGTGTTGGGCAGTCAGCTATTAAAAGATACATCAAATTACTAAGTACTACCGAGTACATATCTACAGAGAATGTATGAAATAGAAAGCTTAGCACTTGGGAATTTTCTCCAGTTCTGGGATATTAAACAGAATTTCATTAATAGACACTGCAATGCAATTTTCGGACAGAATATAATTTCACTTGTTTAAGAGTCAATGATGCAGTTTATTAGCAAAGCGTAGAAATATTTCATAAAAACATTCCAAATTACAATTGAATAGATCAATAGATAAATGTTTTAACAGATTAGTCTCCAAAGCATTTTACACAACTACCGAGAGGAATATCATTCTAAGTTTCGCAGGCCAATGGGGTTTGGTAAAATGAATCAGGATTGCATAAATGATCACCATTATTTCTCCTAAGAGATCATATTGAAAACATTTAAAATGCACAACTGTCATTTGTAGCATAAGTGAGAAGCATAAAAGTGAGGCTTTAGGGAAAATAAATTGCACATTATTTTTCTACTTCTTTCTTATTTTTGGTGCTTATTCAGGATTAATTCTATCTTCCTGCTGATGCAAACAGAAGTTTACAGCAGGTGATGAGTACATTTCTGTATTTGTTTTTGCTGATAAGGGACTGTTGACGTATTTCATAAGCTTAAACATCTTAGCCCAGTATGAAATTCACATCTTATTTGATATTGAAAAAGGAATATTTCAACTATTTATCGCTAAGACATTTAGACTCATAAAATGCACCTATAATTTTTTCTATCTGCGAACCCAGATAAATAAGTGCTGCAAATTTCCTGTTGCAACAGTCAAAAAACGGATTTAATTCTAAATATGGCACCAACGCGCCGGAAAATATTTCAGCTCCAAAAGCTGCTGATACTCTACAAGACACAAGTTTGACCCACAATGAAGTTTTAATCTTACTTCTGGGATAGCGCTGCTGCTATGCATGCAGACATATGGACTACATCCAGAGAATGATCATGCCACTTGACTCAATCACTAACAGTCATGTTTCAATCTCTGACCTACAAGCGTGCTGCTTTTTCTCTCTGTCTTTTCGATCAGTATTATAAAGGCTTCTGTTTCTTTGTTCTGGTTGACTTTATAACTCTTCTACCCAGGCACTCGCTCTACCTTTCCACTTCTCGTCACACTTGGTGCGTCCAACAACTTTATTATGCCCAGACCTTTGTTACCAGTACATAGATTCTCTGAATTTTTTCCCTGCTCATATATTAACAGCATCAAGCTTACCGGTTTCAGGCCACTTCCTCAGGACTCAACAAGTAGAAAGAATGTTTTCAACGCTTAGAAAAAGAAATTGGCATTTAGCATGTTTTGCCTTCAATAAAAAAAAACAAATAATTCTCGCAATTTTATCTACTCTAAATCTTCGTTTATCAAATTAACCAACAACTTTACGCAGATTTGACCATATTATAGACAACACAACTAGAGAGAGAACTTTGAATTTATCTTGAAAATGTAACTTGTCTTGAAAAGTAATTCTTCACTAAATCCATTACACTACAAATATAGACGGTGCATAGTTCTTTACTGCAGAAACCTGAGAATCAGAGACATCCATACAAATGATGACGAATAAATTGCTACAACTGTACACTTAATTTTCCCCGGATTTTGCAATGCGAAGGAAAAAATGTGAGAACTTTTTATGTTTACACTTATTTGCATTTACATATGTTGTCCATTTCTCTTTTCCTCACCTTTTAAATCTTTTACCAGAAATCGTTAAATTATTTAGCACTAAACTAGATGATAATGAATTGCATATAAGTGAGCGATCACGTAAATGCTTTAGTTCATCAAAATTTACTGCAAAAGTTTCCAGAAAAGACATTTTGCATTAAAGGAGGTATTTATTTTATATGACAAATAATGAGCAATAAGATACTTGGATACATGTTTGCAATGAGCCAATCAATAATTCCGAGCAATAATGTCAAAGGAGTAGAAAAAATACCATAACAAAAAACAGTTGTTCAAACAGTACCGGTTTTCGGTTTTATCGAGATGAATCTGTGAAGATATATATATATATATATATATATATATATATATATATATATATATAACAAAAGTCGGGATGCATAGTGTTCAGTTATTCAATAAATGAAAAATGCATTAAATACTACAAAACGTACACGCAGGACAGGCACAGAAGGACTCCAACCCTTCATCAGTTATGGACCAAAATACTAATACTCAGTCCCATGCCTTTAACGATAAGACTGAGGACTTCGCAAAATTTGCGTAGAATTAGGGCTCGAGCAAACAAAACAATACAGCGTGGACGTAAACAAATGTAATTTGAAACGATGTCATCTTGTCCAAACTGGGTATGTAGGTACATAGTGGTTTCAAAACAATGTCAATAAAACTGCTTAGACGGTGGGTAGGGCATGCTGGACCAGCTATGATAGGTCTAAGTTTTAAATTGTTTGGATGCAGTAATTTTATGTACTCACTTCTTTGTTCTTTACTGCATGCTGAATATCTTTTGATTTATGTATTTTCGGTAAGCCGTAGAAGTTGCTGCGTTTGGGCTTGAAATCGGTGAGTTGTGGTGTTATCTTATATTATAAGACTGTAAATAAAACGTGAAAATCAAAGTTGGAATTTCTTTGAGTAATGTGTGTGTGTGTGTGTGTGTGTGTGTGTGTGTGTTCTTTTGTTCTTTTATTCGTTTCAATCATTTGACTGGCACCATGCTGGAGCTCCGCACATACACCATGCATACATACATACATGTATACCTACATACACACATACATACATACATACATACATACATACATACATACATACATACATAGACGGACTACTGCATGTTTCCTTCCAAAAAATTTCATTCATATGGTATTGGTGAATTCAAAGCTTTGGTGCAAGAACCTTGGCCAATATACCCCCGCAGTAGGATAGAATTCTTAACCAGATAATTGCAAAGTGAACTTCTTAATCCCACAACTAAGTCTTTTATCAATATTATTTTCAAAATCTTATTTAAAATTTCGTGCCAATGATGCAGGATCACTAGTAGGATTTCATCATGGTCTGAAGTTAAGAAAGTTATCTAATATTTTATAACTTGGAACACTCGGTATTTTTTTAGAGACAATAGAAACCGAATAATAATATACCTGACTATATTTCGGGTAATGTAATTTATATTTAAATTCCAGGGGATAAATATTAAATGAATATAGTTTAACGCAATATGTTTACGCAAGAAACTTTAAAAATAACGTTGAGGGAAGGAACTATATAGCCCTAAAAAACATTTCCCACAATACACTATGCCAATGTTAGTCTATTTTAGTTGTTTATTTCGAGAAAAATCGTTGTATTTATTAGCATGTTTTCATACTTCTGTTCGGTGAAGAATTTCTATTTTCCTATGAAACGTTGCCTTATTAATAATTTGTATTAGTTTTTCACTCTGATTTTATGGAGCTTTCGAACAATTTTGTAATTGAATTGCTTTTGACTTAAGTTCTTTGTGTGTGTGCGTGCGTGTGTGTGTGTGTGTGTGTGTGTGTGTGTGTGTGTGTGTGTGTGTGTGTGTGTGTGTGCGTGCGTGCGTGCGTGTGTGTGTTTGTGTGTGAGTTTAACCTTGTTCTTTCGCTTGCTAATTTCGTATTTTCGAAAAATGTTCTCAAAGGTACACTCTTATAAGTGTATATAATAATGAGAAAAAAAAAGCTGCCTTCGAAAATGGTGATCATAAGTTGCATAACACTCTTAAACACTTCGCCATCACGCAGTTTATCGCGCGAAGTTCATTCAACTTCGGGTCTTCAGTATATTACAAAAGAAATACGAATTGAGGGTATTAACTTAAGTAAGCCACAATAGTAATGCACCGAATACCGTGAGTAACATATTCTTAATGAATTAAAATTTCTATTTCTTGGAGAAAGAAAATGAAAATGTCGTAGTAGTGTTTGGCAATTCTCAAATTAAAAAAAAAACATAATAATTTCTTTTGTAAAAAAGTAAGAAATCATCTCACAAAATTTAATCTACATGCTTTTGGAGGTAGGGGAATAAAGTGTGGTTTTTGTGTACAAAGCACAACCATGTACTGCTTTCTATCTATTACTCTTCATTATCATACAACACATTAACGTGTCTGCCGATCAATTGACAGATGTTTACATATACAGAGGTATGAATAATTTTTGGCAAGTATGATTTGCATCATTAAAAAATAGATTGAGCAAATACAGATGCTTATATGTATGAATATGTATAAATATATTTACTGTTTGTTCAGAACAAACGTTAGTGATAAAACCTCACAATGGAACATCCTGTAAAAACACTAGATACTCTATATTTAGAAATCATTCTTTACTCATAAAAAATACGTGTCATTATTTTATTGTTAACCTTTTTATTGTTAATACTTCATTTTAAAGATACTAACAGTAGATTTTCACTCAAAGAGAGTTCCGTTGACATAGTTTACAAACAGTGAAGAAAACAAATAGATATCAAAATTAATAATTTCAACAAAAGAAAATAAGTTAAAAAAATATTTCCTGTGTTCTTCCTCACAATTCTTAAAATAGACACGGTAGTTTTCATCAGTGTTGAACTCATCAACCTCGTAAAGTTATTGCTTTCTGGCAATTATCAGGAGATATTTGCGCATAAATAAATTCATGTAATTATATCTTGATAAACACTTGGGAATAGCAATAGCACAGTTGAGACAAGCGGAGATCCATTGTGTTACCTTACTCACATTCTCAATCAATATAGATGGCATCTGTCAGTAAATTGAAGATTCCTACTGATAGGTAGCAGCATATCAGTTATAAACACACAGCAATACATATTTCAACATTTTAATGGTGTAAAGAAATGCTATTGGAGTTGATTATATTTATGCAGAAGCCTGTAATTCTTTGTTTGATATACATACATACATACATACATACACACACATACATACATACACACACACACACACATACACACACACACACACACATACAC
>NC_068981.1:56438311-56440885 GCF_001194135.2 Octopus bimaculoides | reverse complement strand
TATATATATATATATACATGTATAGATATATATATATATATATATATATACATGTGACCTACTGATATCAGTGATGACGAGGATTCGTAGTTCACGCAGTGAAAATAATTTTTGAACAACACACAGTGAAAAATGTATAAACTCTTTTGAAGAAAGATTTTGAAAAAGTTCTGTGTGGAACAAAAGAACAGTATTAATAATAAGTCCGTTCGAAGGATTTATAAATCAGGTCGCTATATGTAGTAGCGCTACCAGTAATAATGTAATACTTGGTACTACCTGCGGGCATTTTGAAAAAAAAACTATGGGTCTGTGTGGAACAAAAAATAATAATTCTGTGCAGAAAAAAGTAATTCTGGTTAGAAGAAAGAAAAATGGAAAAGAATTTACGATACATTTAAAGCAAATCATACCAGAAGATTTCAAACGTAAGCAGATATCTGTTGAAATTGAAAACGAACCAGTTGCTAAGAAAGTTAAAATGGACAAAGAAAACGCAAGCCATTTTGTGATTGAGGATACTAAACAAGTCCTCTATGAAAAGACTCCAGACGAAATGTCGATGTAAGTCACTGGTGAAGAACACGATGTAGAAAATTCTGAAATTAGATAATCTGAGTCATCTGTTAATACTTCATTGAGGAATCATTCTAATGCAAACACTTTAAAAGATAATGAAAGTGCCGATAACCGATCCAGTTTATGCCAAGAAAAGTGTAACGAAGGGAAAAGTCGTAGAAATGAAAAAATATATATATTTATGCTGGGAAGAAATAATAAACATAATTCTGTGTCGAACAAGAAAAAATCTAAGAGAAAAATAATAAGTTCGTGTGAAGGATTTGTATGTAAGTGAAATACAACATCGACTTGAAGAAATAGCAAGACTGGAACTTATTCGAAAGAAAAATAATTCTTGTGGAAGAAAAAATAGTAATGAAAAAAAAATGTGCCCCTAAAAAAATAATCTTAAAGGGAGAGGTGTTATGGCGGCTCTAGGCGAGAAGTGGACTGGTCCGCTGCTAATAAACGGTAGACTGTTTAAATTAATAAATAAAGAAATAAATTCATGAATCGATGTTGTTTTCACCGCGATAATGCTCTTCGCAGTATATGAGTTGTTCCAGTTAACACGATTTTTTGCACTTCATGTGGGGATGGCAGGCCTGGTATCATTTTCAAATAGGTTTCAGTGCCTTTTTTATCATTCCTATTATTATTATTATTATTATTATTATTATTATTATTATTATTTTCTCTTTGTCACAGGTTTTGTTGGAGATCCTGAAGTCTTACATACATAGCTGGCTTACTACCTGCAGCCTACAGTATCATGCTATTCGTTCTTTTAAGCTATCTAATATTTTTCTGATTATTCTGGCCATGCCAAGGAGGCAAACCTTTTGTAACAGTTCTACTGGACACTCTATTCCAATTTCCTTTATATCCCCCTTGATGCCTTCTGATGCTGTTCCCAAGGACACAACCGTAATTGGCACTATCTTCACCTTCTTCATTTCCCATATCCGGGCTATTTCATACTTAAGATGATTGTATCTATCTATCTTTTCGTCTTCCTTCTTGACTATTCGTGGGTCAAAGGGACATGCAACATCAACTATATAGCATATGTGGTGCACCTTGTCCACCACCACTTAGGTCTGGTCTGTTATGCTCTAGCACCTGATCTGATTTTACTAGTCTCCTACTCTGCCACTCTCTGCGGTTTGTTCTCATACCACATCTTGCTCTCTCTAGCCCCAACTTTTCGCACAGTTTCCACTGTAGCACTTTCGCTACCTGGTCGTGTCACCACAACTTGTCGTGGTTTGGGGCAAGCCTAGGGCATTCGTTTGTGATATGGGCAATGGTTTCATCCACTCTATTGCAGATATGACATAGCGGAAACACTTGCTCATTCCTAAGGTTGACCCTCCAGTTCGTGGCCAAAGCTCGGTCTTGCGCTACTAGTATGGTGCTTTCGGTCTCTTCTTTTAGGATTCCTTTCATCAGCCAATCCCACCTATTTTTCCAGCAACTTCTGTTGTGGGTAAATGGAATTGATTGTGTAATCCCTTATTGCGTAATTCTTCATGTCTTTTTTGTACTTCTTCCTTTGTTTTGCTTTTTTTCATACTTTCAATACTCCCTCGTTCATAACTATCACTAGCAAGGTTTCCTTACTTTGAGCTAGACATCTCATTAAGCTCACGAGTTCGATACGCACGCAGTCTTTCACACTTATCAGTCCTCTTCCTCCATTTGCTCTCGTCAGGTGTAGGCGATCTGTGCCCAAACGTGGATGATTGGCACCATGCATCGTTAGAAGTTTTCTTGACTTCCTGTCTATCTCCTTTAGATCATCCTCTGTCCACTTCAGGATTCCAGCGCCACACCGAACTACTGCGATTGCACGCGAGATTTTGTTATTGTTATCATTATTATTATTATTATTATTATTATTATTATTATTGTTGTTGTTGTTGTTGTTGTTGTTGTTGTTGTTGTTGTTGTTGTTGTTGTTGCTGCTGCTGTTGTTGTTGTTGTTGTTGTTGTTGTTGTTGTTGTTGTTGT
>NC_068981.1:56432226-56437967 GCF_001194135.2 Octopus bimaculoides | reverse complement strand
GAGAGAGAGAGAGAGAGAGAGAGAGAGAGAGAGAGAGAGAGAGAGAGAGAGGAGTGTTTACAAAAGAAACAGAATGTGGACAGATGACGAAACACTGGACACAGAGTGAAGAGAGAAAGAGTGAAGGAAAAAGAAAGAGAAGCACAATGAGAAAGAGACTAGTTTTATGAAACGAAGTTGGAGCTGTATAATCAACTTGTCAGCAATATTTGATTTTCATAGAAACCAAAAGCCAGAACTTAAGAGCAATGCTATAGTTGTCGGATACATCAAAATCTAAATTGGTTTGTATGTCAAGATGATATACTTACTAACGAGGACCCAGCTGTAACTAACGTGGTTGATATGCCGTGTGGGAAATTATTGCTTACATCATTCTTAAACAGCATAGATGCATTTTATGTGTGGAAAGCACAGAGAAAGTTTTGTGTTTAACGATCTATAAAAGACGGCTATTTAAATGATACATAAAACATACGAATATACATGCATACAATTTGGACACACAAACACACGTACACTTGCACACACGTACACACATATACACACACACAACGAATACATACATAAATACATAGATAGATAGAGAGAATGGGAGAGACTAAAAGAGAGACAGGCATATATATTATGGAACGAAAAGTATATTTGCTCATATACACTGGTATGTGCCTCTGTGTGTGCGTATGAATCACACACACACACACACACACACACACACACACACGTAATGAAAGAGCACCGATACATCACATGAGGTTAATAAATGTTTCTTATATAGGCACAAGACTAGAAATTTGTAAAGAAGAAAACAATACATTTTATTGCCCCTGGTACTTGAGTAGTGCTTAATTTTATCAACCCCGGAAGGGTAAAAGACAGCAGGAATTGAACTCATAACGGAAACAAAACAAAATATCACGACATTATTGCTGTTGCTTTAATGATAGCGACTCTGCCAATCCGTCCCTCAACATATCTTTAATAATGAGACAGTGGCTTTCATGCCTTCTGATCTTAACTGATTGGAAATGTTATCATGTACATTGTTTTGTCTTTGTATAAACTATAGTTACCGCACTTCAGTCACACTGTTCAACCTGGGTATTATGCATAAACTCACTTGAATTTTTTTTGCTCTCCTTCACAAGAGAATGAAGCTTCTTGCGTTTTTCATGGCTTTCAACACGCTTTAGCATCCAGTTTTTAGATGTTTCAAGATATTTTGCCAGTCCATTTGTGGTGGCTTTGTAGCAGATTTCAAACTGGATCAAGCCTCGACCTCATTGAGCCCTGGACAGGTAAAGACGAACTGCGTCTGCCTTTGGGTGGTGCATCTCATTGCAATCAGCAATGTCAGCAGCTTACCAATTTTCCAGACAATCTTCCTTATTTTACTTATACTCCAGTTCAACACATTGAAACTGTAAATAACAACCGGATCTGCTAAGGAATATATAACTAACACCTTGTTACGTACATTTAACTCGCATTTTATGACTGCTCGAACTCTCCTGTAACATTCCTTCCTGATATTGTCTTTCATGCTTGTAACATGACTACCAGAGCCTTCATTCATTCCGAGATATTTGTAAGTTTGTTCTTGCTCGAGTTCTTTTATGACTATGTCAACATCCAACAACAATGAATGTGAGGTCTTCAATTTCCCTTTGTGGAAAGTGGCCTTTGCACATTTATCAAGACCAAATTCCATCTCGATGTCATCTCTGAATGTTTTCACAGTATGTAGTAGACCTTCAAACTCATTATTGTCTTTGCCATAGAGTTTTAAGTTATCTATATAAAATAGATGACTTATTTTCTTGTCACCAATTTTATATCCATACCTTGTTCTGTTAAGTTCGCTTTAACAATAAGACACACATATAGAATATGTGACGTCATCGTCGTTGTGGTGGTGTTGGTAATATATGTCTGTAATAGGTGATTAAAAGAAACATGATAATGTTAAATTTTTGTAATGCAAATAAGTGAATGAAAATATAATTTAGTTGGTAGCCAAAATCTTACTGAATCTTTTGATACCGCATACGTCAAAATCAGCAACTCGGTTTTTGGAATGCACACGCATACAACTCTCTTTTATATAGATATAGATAATTCTTTATTGATTGATTTATAGCGAAAATTACTTTCACCTCATTAATTAGCCTATAAAAGTGTATCATTACACTGAATATAAAATCAATTCGAACAGAAAATTGACGCTGGCAGCCGCTGGCAACCAAGCAGAAAAGATCCCTGCCTGGTACTGCATTATTATTATTATTATTATTATTATTATTATTATTATTTTACTTCCAGGAACTTTCGGTCTTACTTGCTTTCCTTGATGCCGTGACGGCGGACGGCAGCCTGTTGTCATTGGTCTCTTTCTGCAAATTATAAGCTTAGGTAATTGGATGATAACTTATTGTGGAAAGACACTCAACCAAGTACCAATCACAAAATCCTAGCTGTCCCCAACAGAGCTGATTTTAGGCCGGTCCTGCCAGTTTTTTCGGCATATGCATATTTCTCGAACCTGGTTGTTAGTGCTGCAAGTGCCCATACAACTACTGGGATAACAGTTAATCTATTATCATTATTATTATTATTATTATTATTATTATTATTATTATTATTATTATTATATATATGTATATATACTATGTATTATGTTATGTGTGCATATGTATGTAAATATGTACATACACATATATTTTGTATTTTCTACACCCATCTTCGCATACATATACACATATCAATGTGTGCATGAATACAATGTATACTCACACACACACAGACACAGACACAGACACAGACACACACACACACACACACACACACACACATATATATATATACGTATATACATATATACATAGATGCATATATATACATGTATACACATATATGTATATATATATGTATATGTTTATATATTTATATATATATAATATATATTGATTGTTGTACACAATGTCTACATATGTGTGTATTCACTCGTAACCAATAGTGTAAACATCATAATTGTTTAATTGTGTAGTAATACAGCAAAAAAAAACACAGACAAATAAACATTCGATAGAGTGATGCTACCAACTAGAAAATGAAGCCCTCAGATTACCCTCTCTCTTTCCTCCATTCTGTCTCTCCATCTCTTTATGCACCTGCATCTATTTAGCCATCTATACCTGTCTATCTATATCTACATATCAAGCTAGCTAACAATCTGTCACTGCACAGCATTGATATTGTATGGCGTGTTATGTGTTGATGCATGGAAGGTTGTACCGTATAACATCTCTTCTTAATGTTTTTGGAGCAGTCGACATCTGGCGCTGGTGAGTGTTATATTCCTCGTTGAAATCGGCTTTAGGCATCTTTCGAAACCTTGTTGATGGTACCTCGCAATAGTTCTCAGTAGCTCTCTGAAAGTTGCTTTGTCAGAGTATAATACATGATTTGTGAGTGGACGCAACGAATGTAGCTGTATATAATATACGGTTCGGCTCCTTGAAGGGTTTATCCATAAGGAAACGAATAGCTAAAAGAGCCAGCATGAAGGTGGCGATTAAACAGAGACTTATAACTATGTATGTCACACTTAAACGAAACTCGAACTCATACGAATCATTCAAGACACTAATCGGCGGTCCCATTGTATATACACAACATTTCGTACCACCCACCAAACTTTCACTACACGTAAATGAAAATATGCACAACAAGATAAAGGCATTAGAATTCTTTTCCAGGGCTACGAAAGCCACCTTCAATAGGGTTGTAGAGTATGATTCCGAGAGACTATACCATAGCTCAGAATAATAAAGAATAGAATATTTAGCCAACATCATCCAGCAGTGGCTCTACATTACTAAGCAAAGGAAGGTTATATGGTATAACCCACCATGCAACATTATTGCAAAAAAAGAAAAAAGACAGTATTAAAATGTTTTCCTCCGTTTAAGCGAAAAACATTGCCCGATTAGACACATATTCCGCGGGATGATCAACAAAATTAATAGAACAATTCTTCAAGCGTTGCCTGCACCAACACAACAACTCGTTCCATTATAGGCACGCGCAAAACATTGCAGTAATTTCAAAACAAATATGAAATTAAAAATTTGAGGCTATACGCGTTTTATATGAAGTGCTAGATATGGCACGGCCATTTATGTGGGAATAATATTTGGTGAAGAAACTCCTCATCGCTTCTCTTAATTACAAGAAACGAAGCAGATCTAAGTGACAAATACATGCCGAATTCTCCCAAGGGAATTTTTGAAGAGAATCTCCAACTTAATGCATAATACATAACACACAACAATCTGCTTAGAGCAATTCTATTATTTTTCAACGCTCTGACGTGCATGGTCGCCTGATCGACCAAAACGAGGCTCCATCGGTGGTAATCCCTGTGTATTATATATAACCTAGAAAACAAACGCATAATCACACACTATTTATTCATATATATATATATATATATATATATATATATATATATATGTATGTATGTATGTATGTATGTATGTATGTATGTATGTGTATGTATATGCGTATATATGTATATGTATTTACATAAATATTTATATATATGTACTGATATATGCATAAGTGATAATATTTGCATATAGCGTCATTAATCAGTGATATGAAGTAATTTCAACACGCACAGATATACATTCGTATTACATAACATTTAACTAAAAACAAATATATATTTGATATATATATATATATATATATATATATATATATAAAACAAATATACTGAGATTATATGTGCGCATAGTTATCAATATTTATTACGTATGTGTGTGTGTGTGTGTGTGTGTGTGTGTGTATGTGTGTGTATGTGTGTGTGTGTATGTGTGCGTGTGTGTGCGCATACCATACTCTCGTGTATTGTAATATATAAGATATTTGTACAGAGATTATAAAGCTACACATTTACATGTGTAACGTAACGTTAAAACACTTGTGTGTATATTAATATGGTTGATTAAGTTTGCGTACAAGCTGTTCTGCATGTCGACACGCAGATATGCATGAATGAATGTCGGTCCTACCGCGTGTGTTTGTTGTTGGCTTGTTATATGCATGTTTCTGTGCGTACGCGTATGCGTGTTTCCATGTTTACTGTACGATGATAAACGCACGTACATAAATGCTAATTATGTAAATAGATAGCTATTTTATTTACCCCTCATTCACATAAGCGAACTAGGGATTTATAAGCAAACAAACAAACAAACGCACATACACACACACGCATACATACTATAGCACAAACGTATGCATACATACACGCGCTCACAGAGCAAAGAAGTAAAGGGAACCGAGAGAATACTGGTATATAATTAAGCAATCGACAATGTTGTATAATTTGTGTATATGGGAAGGGTGTGTATATGTGTGTATGTATGTGGGCTTTTCTTGTGTATAGCTTTCTCTATCTGTCGCTTACTATATATATGTATGTATATGCAGTAGGTGTCCATGTGTGCGTAATTATGTATGTATGTATGTATGTATGTAGACATTTATCTCTCTATCTATCTAGCTAGATAGATAGATAGATTAATAGATAGATAGATAGATAGATAGATAGATAGATAGATAGATAGATAGATAGACAGGTAGATGGGTATGTTGGTAGATCCATATAAACATAAATATATATATATGTATATATACATATATACATACACACAAATATCTTTATATATAGG
>NC_068981.1:56424330-56430874 GCF_001194135.2 Octopus bimaculoides | reverse complement strand
GGCAAAACAAGATGACCATCCCAATCACAAACAACAACAGCAGCTCCGTCACCGCCGCCATCATCACCTCTGCCACTACCACTACGGACAACAAAAACAACTGTAGCAGCAACAACAGCAACAGCAGCAGCAACAACAGTAAAGCTTTGATGGGAGAGACAAATAACAGTACAGGTACGATATAAATGATTTCTCCTCGTTGGCAAGTAGCTTGGCTACTTCGGCCAACGATATGAACATCACCACAAGCAATAGCGTCGCTCTGGCTCCGACTAACACCAACAACGGCAGGAACAACACCAGCAGCAGAAACGATATAATTAACACCAACAATAACAGTAATGATAAAAACAACTCCTTTGCAGTAGTAACAAAATTGCCGGAGCAAAACTCCCTCGATGGAAAACATACGTACCTGAGTGAAGCAGAAAAACTCCTCAATAGAAGGGATAGGAAGACCAAGCTGGCAATTCCTTCAGATTTGAGGGAGAAGACAGCCAGAAGGGCCATCGTATACAAATGTGTGTCGAGGGAAATCTTCAATGCGTCACACATCCAGGTAGAAAAGTGCTTGAAAGGTAATTGGACTGATATTGATTTCTTCACACGAGGGAGACAATATGGTTCTGTAGAAGTGAGCTTCCTCACTGGGCCCAAAACACTCGATGGTCCAGTGCAAACATCAGGATCTTTTCCTTCCCTTGGGAGGTGGGTGCTGAAATTTAAAATATCAGATGTGCCACCAGAATTAAACATTTGGTGATTCACGTAATTTTATGCATCATCATTCATTCGGAGTTTTATACGATTGAGTACATAACTGAGAAACAAACAACTTATGAAAGAATATAGATAAAAATTTGAATATTATGGGCATATATTCTGAGAGTTTATTTAGCCACTACTTTTTTGAATTACATTAAGACCGCATAAGTATTCAAGTGACTTATACTGCCTGAAAATCAGTTCCCTTCTTTTCATAAAAAGTATTCAAGATGTGAAATCTTTGTCATCTTCGAAAATAAAGAATAAACAAGTTATGGAAACAAAACAATAGAATCAAAATGTTCCGTCTTTCATACTCTGATATTCTCTTGAATAGAACAAGCAGAGGACACAAAGTCAGTAAATACTGTATTGGTTGCTAGTTAATTGCTTATTATATAAGCTTTGGTAAGGTCCTAATAGTCTAACTAGAGCGGAGCTCCAACAGTGTCCAGAAGATTCAACGATGTGTAGAAAACTTGAGATGAAATACACTTCTAGAGGTACGTTTTATATCATTAACAGATGTCCCCATATTAAGTATGTACCTCATATTTTCATGCCTTTCTTTTTCCTTTTTTTCTTTTATTTTTCTTATGTGAAATCTGAATAATGGGTATAACTTTGTGAACTATTAAGAATGGATGCGCGCGCGTGTGTTTGAGTGTTTATGTGTATAAAGAAAGAGAGAGAGAGAGAGAGAGAGAGAGAGATTCATACATACATACTTAACGGGAGGTAGGTACTACGGAGTCGAACCTGCGAGCCACTTCTAAGCAGTAGTAACACGTGTGTATATATAGAGTGAGTAAGAAAAAGAAGTGCTGTGTAGTAAACATCAGCAGAATCAGTTGGGAATTTACTAACACTAACTGCATTTTGTTTTATTTATTGTTATTTTCTCTCTCCAACAGGAATGGGTCTTTAAACCCAGGAGCTTCTACTGTCTGCTACTGTTAAATAATTAAACTTCTGAAGTAAAGTTGCAAAACAAATGTTCATTTAAGAATTTTAAACAGTCGATTCAAAAGAAAATTGCGTTTGAGATTTAGACTAACAGATAATAAAAGTAAGAAAAACATGAAACTCTCTAAGAAAGAACTTCATTAACAAAATACAATAATAATACTATATAGACATGTTATACTGCAACTTATCAAAAGTAATGTATTTTTCAATTCAAGCTTTTTTATAGTTGTTGTTTAGCTCCTACACAGCCTGGATTGTGCAGATCTATAAGCAAATGCATTCTAGCCATGAGTATCCTATCAATTCTTTTAGGTATAATCTATCTAGCACTGCGTGGAGGCGCATTGGCCTAGTGGTCAGGGCAGTAGACTCGCAGTCATAGGATCGCGGTTTCGATTCCCAGACCGGACGTTGTGAGTGTTTATTGAGCGAAAACGCCTAAAGCTCCACGAGGCTCCGGCAGGGGATAGTGGCGAACCCTGCTGTACTCTTTCACCTCACCTTTCTCTCACTCTTACTTCCTGTTTCTGTTGTACCTGTAATTCAAAGGGTCAGCCTTGTCACACTGTGTCACGCTGAATATCCCCGAGAACTACGTTAAGGGTACACGTGTCTGTGGTGTGCTCAGCCACTTGCACGTTAATTTCACGAGCAGGCTATTCCGTTGATCGGATCAACTGGAACCCTCGCCGTAAGCGACGGAGTGCCAACGACAAATCTAGCACTGCATTATTCAAAGCGTTTTCCCCTCTGTATTAAAGATATGGTTATGATTTGAAAGTGGCTTGGCCACTATTTCTAGCAGATCAAGTAACCACAGTTCGTTGGGTTCAGATAATGCAGCATCACAATGACTTCTAATTGTAGCTGAAAGGGAAATATCTCGAAGTAGGGATGTAGCTGGTTTCCTTGACTATAATGCATTCCATCATCTTCTGTAATTTATTGACTATAGTCTATTTGTGCAGAAAACTCATATAAATTCGTCCACTCTCTGACAACTTATGTCAGCGGTCAAAGTTGATGGTTTTCCACTGTGACTTGTCTGCAATGCTAGTTTCTTCCTTTGTAATCTTCTTCATTGATTTATACACATTGCTCTTATCAATTTGGTCATCTTCGTAAACAACCTTCTATGTAGCCTTCTATGGATCTTAGTCTGCATGCAGCACCTCCTTCGTAAAGATCTCGTTGATAGCATGTTGCCTCTGCTTGGAACCCATTATTTGCCTGGAAAGAAGAACAAGAAGATCGATTATCATAGTTGAAGAGTTATTCTACCCTCATCTACAATCTCTATTTGCTATTCTTATTTCTTTACTGCCCACAAGGGGCTACACACAGAGGGGACAAACAAGGACAGACAAAGGGATTAAGTCGATTGCATCGACCCCAGTACGTAACTGGTACTTAATTTATCGACCCCGAAAGGATGAAAGGCAAAGTCGACCTCGGCGGAATTGAACTCAGAACGTAACGGCAGACGAAATACCACTATGCATTTTGCCCGGCTTGTTAACGTTTCTGCTAGCTCGCCGCCTCTATTTGCTATTCTACAACACTGTATGCTTTTCTGGACAGGTAAGATGTGTAATATTTCTGTCAAAATCTATCTAATTCTATAGTCCAATAGTTTAATTTCCTCCTCTTGCTAAGAGTACTGAGTTTCTTCCTTAAACTTCCCCACTAATCGCATTGTTCAAACGTTTATTGCAGAACTACAGCTCTCTGGAACATGCTCCATGAGGAAGTTTTCCCTACAACCAGGTATTGAACTAAAAAGTTCTATGATAAATAATGAATATATCGACTTGACTGACTTGGTGACAGTTATTGGTTCGACCAAGTTTCCATGAACTACAATGTAAAGCAAAAAAGAATAATGAATATGACGTCAACATTTTTCAGTTCTTCATTACCGAATTCCTGTATCAATGGAAATCGGTGAGATGTCTGCATGCGCCAAGTGATTTTTTCTTAATGGTAGTCCTTGTAATAATTTGTTACGTATGAAAAAAATGGATTGTATTCGGGTTTGTTGGCTTCTATGAAGAGCTCCTTTTTCTTTTCATGATGTTTTTTTTCAAATGACACTGAATCTCTAAAGAAAAATCGGTCAAACTAAAGTGTTTGACCCGAGCATAAAAATAATTAAAAATTAGTGTAATAGGTGTAAAACAACTTGCTGTAAACAAATATGAAAAAAAATGCTCGCGAACGGGGGTGGGGGAGAGGACTCAAAAAATTCACATCGTCAGGCAATGACCTTTAAACTCTAGTGTTTGACCCGAGCCAAAAAAAAAAAGAAAAGGAAAAAATAGTGTAATAGGTGTACAATAAACGGGGCATTTGGCTATTGCGAATATTGACTTTGCCAATTCTTTCCCTTTGATTATAATAGGTGATCCCACTCATGCCCCATCATTAGTGACACGCACGAACGCAGGCACTACAAAAAAGTCATTCCTGGAGCGACTCCCACTGACCCGCCAAGGGAACATGTGAACCACCTATTTTGTCAATCCGGTATTATTGTCATTTTATTTTAGTTACTCCTAGTCATCATACAGGGATCCTGCTCGCAAGCTCCCCATGCTGAGAGCCGTCCTGCTGAGTAGTCGTCGGAATGACCTGTCCTTAATGCCCAAGGCATCTAGCGCCCCACTCGCAGGCCGGCACCAGGCACCACAGGCACCGACTGGGAATCCATGCCCTTCTACCAACCGATCAAACTCTTGCAAAAACAATGGCATGAGCGGTCGAAACTTGTGCACTTTCTCAAAAGATGCCTCTCTCAAGGCTTCTCCCTGCTCCAACCGAACGGTCACATCGACTACTACTACTACTACTTTCTTAGGAAGATTAAAGACTAAGTCGAGTATCAGCCTGGAGCCTCCCACAATGTACGAAGGCTCCACACTGATACTCCAGTCATAGTTGGCAGCTTCTTTCGCTACCAGATTACAGATTTTGTTGTGTCTGGCAAGTCGTGGCCCTTTAAGAGCGTCGCAAACTCCACTGACGTGAGATATTGTCTCCGTCCCTATTTTATACCTTGGACAAGTGGAGTCCCCTCGGTCACCACGTGTCAAGGTCTCTCGGGAGGGAAATATGTCGGAGCGCATCTTGAGTAAATTCAAGAAGCACTTCGTAATCCCACCCGGTCTACTGATCCAACTATTGCCAATCGCATCCACACGAAACGCCGCCGCACACGCCCCCGTGCATTTATGGGAATGCACCAGCGGGATGTCAGGGTCGTATTTGGTAGCGTCAGCTGGGAGCAACAGCAAATCGAAGGAAGCTACTAATTGCTGATTCTGTTCGGCTAATCCTGCAGAATCAGCAATCTTTTTCACGGAGGCGTATCCCGACGTCAGAAGGCGTAGATTACGGCAGATGACACATTTGGGGATCAGCCTCACCCATCTGGTGAAGACTTAACCCGCCATCACGCCGGCTGCTATATAAAAAGGTAGAAGTGGTATACGGGAGATGAAGAATCCGCCTAGCTCCTACATGGATGACCGTGTCAAGTCTCTCGAGAATTCCTCTTGACAGCATCTGCGTGAGACTATGAAATAGTCTCGGCAAATAATACTGCTTAAACTATCGGGGTTTCAGTGGAGCCCTGCAAATCTTATCGATATTCAGGGACACCTGCTCCACCGAATCTAAACAAAATTCCAGATTTGTGCTCGAAGTTCATACACGAACATTAAGTCCTAGGTAGGACACCTCTCTCAGTTCTAGCTTTTTCATCTCGATGCCATCGAGACTCGGCGGAGTGCTATCGTTGACAAGATAGGACTTGTCCCAGCCACGAATGAAGAACCACGCATACTTACCGATGTCGATTCCTAGCCCGACTGCGCGATAGAATTCCAGGCATCTATCCATAAGAGCCTGGAGACTGTCGTGCGACCCTGCGACTAGGACCAAATCGTCAGCGTACGCGAGTCCTGCTATTCTGATCCCCTCAATACTGAGACCTCTGCTGTCCGACAGAACATCTAAAAGCGGGTCGGTCGCAATGTTAAAGAGGATTGGTGAGAGCGCGTCCCCTTGTTTAACACCACGCCGAATCTCGATGGGCTCGCTAAGTTGCCCACCGACTGAGAATCTGGTAGTGCTACTTTAATAGATCCCCTCCACGAGCGCTATAACGTACTCGTGGTAGCCAAGCATTCGCAGTCCCACATACACTAACGAGTGTGTGACTTATCGAAGACCTTGGTGAGATGCATGAAAGCCACCTCCAGACGTGGTATTCTCAGCCATGCTGGCCTCCTCATCGCTCGGTTGATCAACTGCCGCATGAGAAAAGAGTTCTCACTGCAGCTGTCAGCCCGGATAAATCCGCGTTATGCAGGATTTAGGGGAGTTGTCTGAAGCATCCTCTTGGCGAGCATTTTCGAAAAGAGACGATACACCGCAGAACATATCGTCAGTGGTCGCCAATTGGTGATATCCATAGGATCGTCCGCCCTATTAGGTATCAGGACGGACTTTCCTCGCTTCAGGATATCGGGAACCTTTCTGGCCAGCAACATGCAGTTACACACGTTGGCGAGGATACAGGGGTCCATGGACTTAACCTCACGAACGCTAAGTCCATCAGGACCCGCCGCTGAGGAAGGATTCATTTATCTCCGACTAATTTTCACCTCCTGCCCGGAGAACGGTCGCAAAATAGGATCGTTATCCATCTTGGAGGAGGACGAGTAGTCGGAGTGATCCACCTCAAGGCCAGGAGTGGAGAGCCTTCCCCTGTAGAAAAGCTCCATAGCGGGCATAAGGATTGGGCATC
>NC_068981.1:56422358-56423454 GCF_001194135.2 Octopus bimaculoides | reverse complement strand
GGACGTGACGGCGTTCCACCGCCGAGCTTGCGCGTGCCGAGCCGAACAGGTTACCGCCGCCGCTCCGCAACCGACGCCGCAACCACGCCGAGACACCCATGCAGCAACCGAATCCTACCGCTGTCTTGGGTGACAAGGAGACGACTTTATATCTAGCATGGGCCGCCTGCGTGCAGGTCGCTGACTACATGTTTCAAACCCGTCAGTCTGCATGCTTTATCACCTTCCTATCGCCACAGGACTTCCGTATAAAAAGAAATGTACTAAAAATATATAAATATATATACTAAAAATAAAATAAATATATATAGGCAAGAAAAAAATCAAAAAACGCACATATCAAGCAGAGGTCGGCAATGCCTGTACAGAGTTTGAGGCCCAATACGGCTGGCATAACACCTCATAGACCCTGTCCACTTTATTGACATTATCCAGAGACAAGCCGGAGCAAGATGTTTGGTGCTGATATCAATCGCAAGCTCAGGCATGTGGGAGCGACATGATCTCTAGCACAAACCAAAAATCCCCAAAATGTCCAATGCTATTCCCTGCATATCTGCTCTTATATCAAAGTGACCTTCTCCTAGAGACACGCTTCAATAGAAGCTGAGGGTTGCCACAATCCAGTGGTCTTTCAGCACGCCGGACGCCATTCCGAAATTTCTACGTATCCGTGCTATTACTAGATAGCCGTTGAGCCTGCACTAGGTTCATCTGACCTTTCAACAGGTCTTGTTTCTAATCCTGCTGGGTTTTTAGCAAAGCTCCTCATAAAACTATCTGAATAACGGGAACGTAAAACTCTGAGTAACAGGTTTTGTGATATTTTTGATGCATTTTAATAAAGCATATTACTCTACTTCTGGTATTCGAGTATTATTTTTTCCACCTTGTTTCGCATTTATATGCTTATTCTGGTGTCTGTGTCTCCGTATTCTTTCTGTTGAAGAGCGTAGCTCGAAACGTCAAAGACTTTCCGTATTCCCGAGCGTCATACTAATATATCCTTTTGTTATTTACACCACCTGTCCTCGTCTGTTGTTATTATTTGTATATTCTCCCATATATATATATATATATATATATATATATATAT
>NC_068981.1:56410263-56422121 GCF_001194135.2 Octopus bimaculoides | reverse complement strand
GTGTGTGTGTGTGTGTGTGTGTGTGCGTGTATGTGTGTGTGTGTGTGTGTGTGTGTGTGTGTCCTTCTCACAAATGTCTAACGGTGAATGGATACAATGTCTTAGATACATGCTAATATAAACCTATCTATACTTACGTACAAGCATACAAAATCATATAAACACGTATACACACTCACATATATACGTATAATATTAAAGTATACACATATATACGCTTATCCATCTACACATATATATGCCACTATTTTCGCAATTTTGAAAAATTGTTTATACATATACATATATATGTACATATATACATACATGTAGTATACATACATGTAGTATACATATATTTACACACATACTCATACGTGCATGCATGTACCCACTCATACACGCACATATACTCTTATATATATACTCATATATATATATATATATGTCTGACGATGTGAATTTTCTGAGTCCTCTCCCTCCCCCTACGCGAACGCGCATTTTTTTCGTATTCGTTTATAGCAAGTTGTTTTACACCTATTACACTAATTTTTAATTAGTTTTTTGCTCGGGTCAGACACTTTAGTTTGACCGAAAAGTCATATGCACCATAGTTCTTATAAGTATTGATGTAATACATCAATCATCTCGATAATACAATTTAACGATCTTCAGATTTCGAAATTAATCGTATATCTGCAGATTATTTCGAAAGATTTCTTCAGACCCATCGACTTAACTGTTAATCTGTTAATCTGTAATTAAGCTATGTAAGCTTCTTATTGAGTGGTGAAAACAATTCATATTATTGTACTCAACTATTTAATATATGTGCGTGTGTATATATGCTTGTATTGACCAACGTGAGAATCTTTACATACTATCTTCACCTAATAGAAATAACGGCTGCATGTCCCTCGAATCACACCTTACAATATCATGTATATATATATGAGCCATAAGGGAAATTGCTACATGTCAAGAAAACCTCATAGAAATAGCACTAAAGAATCTAGTTGATTCTTGACTTAACCATAAAGCTATAAATCGTTCATAAACGGCAGATTATTTATTTTTCCCAATTGTTTCCTCCTGAATGTCCTTCTTTTGTTTTACTTAATATAATCGACAAAGAGACCAGTATTATTACAGATAAGATAGGAGAGATGCTGCCCGCTTGAAGGATTTCCCTTCTAATCTATACACCTAATACCGTTTCTCCTCTCGGTGTTAATTCTTCTCGCCAATGTTGCATTGTATTTTCTAAAAGACATCTAAACATCTTCCAGAAATTGAACATCTCTAGGCAACTTTTGATCCACGAGTGTGGAACTAGGTCATATTCTATGATCGATCCACATAGTGCATAAATTTGTCATTCTCTTTCTTGTATTTCTCAAGACCATTTTGATCGATCTTCATCCTCTGTTGTTATGTTCTTTTTTTCGACGAGCTTTCTGTTTACAGACATTATCTTTCTCATATAAACAGTGGCATATCTCTTCTGCAAATAAAGAGTAAACACTTAATGGGTTAGCAATTATTAAACAAAAATAAAATCCTCTTCAGTATCGTCGTCGTTGTCGTCACCATCGTCATTATTAGTATTATTTGGCAGAATCGGTAGCACGCCGGGTGAAATGCTTAGCGGTATTTTATCTGTCATCACCTTCTGAGTTCAAATGCCACCGGGGTCGACTTTGCATTTCATCCTTTCGGGGTCGATAAATTAAGTACCAGTTACACACTAGAGTCGATATAATCAACTGGTCCCCTCCCACAAAATGTCAGCCCTTGTGCCTATTGTAGAAAGAATTATTACTATTATTTTCTCTTCATATACGGACAACATATTAGACTGTTAGAAAAGAAAAACTAACATCAGGTTACAAGTAACCTTAGATATCAAGGACCTTCCAAAGTATCCTAGATGTCCCTAATAACACTGTTTTCTGGAGCTGTACTAAACTAGGTTTTATGCTTACTTCCTCTATCTATTCAAATCTTTAGGAATTGTTCCTACTGCACCTATAACTAAAGGGATACATTTTATCCGCACTTTTCATAGCTTCTGAGACTCAATGGCTAAGTTCTGGTAATTTTATATTTTCTCTATACCTCTCATATTGATTCTTTCTTCATTTCGGACTGTAAAGTCAATTATCTAGCACTTTCTATTCTATTTATCTTCTACTACTAAATCAGGCCTTCTAGCTTTTATTACTCTATCAGTTTGAATGTTAAAGTCCCACAACATCTTATATTTCTTACTTTCTAGTACTCTACTAGGTTCGTACTCATGGTCAGTATGGTCAAATCCTAACTTTCTACATAACTCACAGTCGATTATTTTCCCGAAGTTGTCATGTCTTTTCTTGTATTCTTTCTGTGCCGGCCTACAATATTTACAAACTATATGAGTAATATTTCCCCCCTTTGATTTACGTAACCTAGATTGGGAATATACCTGATTGTTGTCTATCCTGGCTTTTATCCAATTAATTCTCAATGCCTGATCTTGTCCTGCTACTAGCAAACTTTCCGTCTCTCTTTTCAGGCTTCCTTTCTGCAACCACAGCATGTCTCACTATTACTATTTTCTGTTACTATCTTTGCAAATCTGCCATGCAAAACCTTCTCTTGCCAGTCAGGTAACTTTTGCTCTTTTTTCTGGTATTTAACTTCATTTGGCTTTTTGGCTTCTGTATTACCTATAGTTACTCTTGCGGTTCTTAATAAAATTTCCTCATTATTACCTACATAGGATGCTATATCTACTCTAGCTAACAGTCTTCTACTGATATCAAACCTCTACCACTTTCCGTTCTATGTAAATATAGTCTTGCTAGTCCTGCTCTTGGATGACGTCCTCCATTCATATTGAATTCACTCCTAGTTCTTCTGTCTTGATTTGCTAATTCAGATTTTGTCGAATCTACAAAAGCTGCTAAATATCTAAGTAGCGGCACTACCCAAGTTTTTACAGCCTTCACTAGATTCAGGCCATTTAACTTCGCCTTCATTAACTTCCTCATCCTTCTGATTTCTGTACTTAGTACTCTTTCAGATTTTAATACTCCAAGACACTTATAACCTCCCTCTTTCAGTGGATAGTAAAGTCTGTCCATCTGGTAATTTAATACTTTCACTGCTGACTACTTGTCCCTTTTTTTTTATGAGGAATATTGCGTACTTGTCTATGCCAAATTCCATATCTATAAGGAATCTATTTTTTTATACTTACTAAAAAGCTTCAGGTCATCCATGTAGAGCAAATGGTCAACTTTTCCTTTACTATTTCTGAACTGACACCCTGCCGTTATCTATTTTAATACTAAAATGAGAGAGATTAAACAAAACACAAATATTAAAGAGGATAACAAGTCTCTCTGGAAATTCCTCTCTCAATATTAACTTTGCCTAAGGCTGTATTACCTGAGTAGAGATCTACTTTTCATTTCTTCATGTTATAGCTAATTAACTCTCTTTTGTTGTCTACAATACTGAATCTTCTCAGACATTCACTTATCCATGAGGGTAGGATCATATCATAGACTTTGTTATAATCTATTTATTATAATCAATCTGTAATTGTTATTTTTTTCTTTCTCGATGTGACTTCTTTTAGGTCCGCTGTGTCTAAGTATAATAGACCACGCGCTTCTCTAGCCTCCTTCATGCATCTTTTCTGTGCCTCTAGAAGTAAATTCTAGCTGTCAAGGTGCTTATAAATGTTTTCTGAGAACATTCCTATTAGCAGCTTCCACACCAATAGTAAGTATGTGGTTGGTCTATAATTACTAGCTATATTTCTTTTGCTTTTATCTTTCATAAAAACTATGGTTTTCTCTCTAGTAATCCAATTAGTTACGACTCCTCCATTCAGGCAATCCTGAAGTTGTTCCCTCACTCTCGCATATAAGCTACTAAATTTCGTTAATCATTACTCTTGGACTAAATCTGGTCGTTGGCCTTTCCAATTCGGCATTTTCCCCAACCCTTTACTCATTAATGCACTAGTTAGTTTTAGATCTGGCTGCTTCTCACTAACTTCTCTCACTTTCTTTAGTCACGCTGCATCTCCATTATGGTTAATTGGCTTATCCCAAACATCACTTCAGAACTTGCTAGCCTCCTCTGCATTAGCCTCAATAGTTTCGTCTACACTATTTATTTGGCAATAAAATCTTCTCTGATTTGTCTCAAGCAGTCTCATCTGTTGATACTGATCAATTCTTTTCTGATTTCTGGAAAGCTTACTTACTATTGCTATGATACGTTGTTTTAGCTCTTCCATGACTATTTCAAATCCTTTCTTTTTGATTAAGTACTTTTCCTCAAAAGAATATTTAATTATTCTGTTTCTGTTTCCAGGCTTCTATTCTACTCAGATCTTGTCTTAAAATCTTCACTTTATTTTCTTTTCTCCCTTTCCACATCTGCTCCTTCGTTTTCTTTTGTTGAGGAATACTTATTCTGGTTGTAACTACTAACCATCCTGCATAAGTTATTGTTACCTATATTTTTAATATCGATCCCACAGATAACAGAATCTACTTTCCAAATAGTATCTAGTAACTTCCTTCTATTAACATCTTTTGATTCTGGTAATCTTTTTCTTTCTTTTTTTTACTCATTGCTTTCTTTAAATTATCTATGTGGTACTGCATCAGTGCATTTATTGTTATTGCTATTACTATTATTACATGAAAACTCACAACATATTTTGATGGGTATGATGGAAAATGTCAGCTATCCATAGCCAACAGACTAAGGTGACACCTGTTTACTGGTCATGCTTCAAGAACATCGCGAATGATTCTTGCAGTACCAAGCAATGCTGATTTTCGTTGGTGTTCTGCCTTTACATTTGTACCAATCTTTTTGAGCTATGTTGTTGTGTGCTGGTACTTCTAAGTGCCTCAATTACTATTGGTATCACGTCTGCTCTCCTCATTGACACAGCCTTCGTATTTTATATTTCAAATCGTCAGAGTTATTCATTTTTCCTTCTTTCCCCTTGATCCTGTTGTCAGCGGGACATGCTATGTCGATTATCATGCATGTTCTCTCTTTTTTATTCACCACAACAATATCCAGTTTTCGATGTCTTGTCAGGTAATCACACTGAATCATTGTATCCTACAGGATTTCGCATTTTCCATTCTCGATGACTCCTTCTGGGGTTTGTTCATACCATGCCTTTGCTCTTTGTAGGCCGTGATTTGCACAAAGCTCCCAATGGATCATTCTTGTCACATTGTTATGCTGTCTTTCGTATTGGCGTTGTGCCAATTTCGGGCATTCGCAGACGATGTGCCATATCGTTTCACCCCTCTCACCACACATTCCGCTCTGATACGATCCTGACAATTAACCAAACCTCTTCCACCCTTTCATCTGGACAAGTACAGCCCACAATCATATCTGGTCGGCTATGATGATCTTTTCAATAAGCCTGAACTCTGGAATTCTAAAGTGCGTTAATTTCAGAATTCTAGATTGCTTGAAGTGGTTCATGTTCCCACCAATTCTCTTTGTGGGATAGGCTGTATGTGAGGAATATTAACCAGCATACGTACTGAGCAGCTCTGTCATGTCTTTGCAATTACTCTGTTGGCGTCAGTCGGGAGAATCCAGAAAATATGTGGTCGTCTTTGGATGTATTCTGAATATGCGGCACAATGGACTACTTTCATGCTTCAGAGAATTACTCTGCTAATTCTCAATTGAAAGGCACTGATCCCGAGCAGCAATAATATGACCTTCAGCTTCTGGCTTGAGATCAGAACATACCAGCCACTGATGAGTAAGAATGAGTATGTATCTTGGCCCCTAGCTCTCATAGGGTATTTTCCATGCAGTGTATTTTGCTTCCATTTATTTTTAGCGTATTCGTGGTTAATTTGTTTATCTGTATTTTTATTTGTTTTGCCTTTTCAGTTGGGTACACACTTACTTTGGATACTGGTACATCAAGTGCATTTCCCGAGAGTATAGTGTTTGAGTGCAATCAGTCTGCATAAAGTTGTATATACTCTATTTGTGTCAGTTTTTGACGGTGGAGACTGAATATCGTTAGTAGATTTTATGTATTTGTTATTTCTTTCTTTTCTCTTTCATATTCTAGTTTGCTACATTGAAACTGCATCATACTATTGAGAGAGCAAGTGTGTTAATGATATTCTTTTTTATATAGATTTGTTTCTTGAGGATCATCTTAGTTCATCATATGTATTTTTTTCAGGTTAGTTCTTTAATCCTACCGTACTGACTTTGTCCATATTCGTTGATACCCAGATATATGTAAATCCCGTCTGTTTTTAACACCATTAATATATTGGGTTGGCAACTAAGTTTCCACCGTCTTTTTTAAATTTTGGAATTTATTGCATTTTTAAATTTTGGAATCTATTATTTTCGAGAGTTCTATTTTTGAATCATTTTGGAATCTTTTTTTTTTCTAGTTAATTTTAGTTAATTTTGACCTCAAAGGCGCACCTCGTTCTGGCCGTCCAGCTCAGTTCTATGAAGAGCGATTAAACCAACTTTTGCACGAAAATTCTCGTCAAACGACAAGGGAACTGGCAGAGAAAATGGAATGTTCCCACTCTGCTATAGAGACGCATCTTCACTCGATGGGGAAGGTTCATAAGTATGGAGCATGGGCTCCGTATACTTTAAGTGACAACAACAAAAATCAACGAGCTACAATCTCCGCTGGTTTGCTTCTCGTCACCGCTCAACTCATGGACACAAGCAACGATTTCTTTACCGAATCGTTACTGGCGACGAAAAATGGTGCCTATACATCGATATGAAGCAGCGTAAGGAATGGCTTAGCCCCGGTAAACAAGCGACACCGCGCGTGAAACAAGATTTTCATCCGCATTAAACGATGTTGTGCGTATGGTGAGATTGGGAAGGGATTATCCATTACGAATTGCTTGAACAGAAATAAACGGTCAACGCGGAACTCTATGTTCAACAGACAGAACGACTCAACACGGCTATTCAAGAGATAAAACCTAATCGGCAGCATGGAGTTCTTCTGCTGCACGACAACGCCCGCCCTCATATCGCCAATATGACCAAGGAAGCCATTCAAACGCATGGCTGGGAAGTGCTGCCACACCTGCCGTACTCTCTTGATTTGGCACCAACGGATTTCCACCTCTTTCGATCTCTTTCAAATGCTATGCGTGGAGTTTCTTTCAATACTGGTGCAGAATTGAGAGCTTGGTTCGATCAGTTTTTCGAGTCGAAATCGGGTGATTTCTACCAACGAGGTATTGAAAATCTTGTTGAACGTTGGGAAGAAGTTGCAAACAACAAGGGTGAATGCATTATTGATTAATTAGTTGTTATTTTTTTTATTAAACCTTTAAAAAATTAAATTAAAAAAAAAACACGGAAACTTAGTTGCCAACCCAATATAATTAATATTATTGCCAGAATTTATCGATATGGTCGCCTTGCTCGGTTTCAAAGTGGTCCTGATGCATTTGGCAAATCGATATTGTAGTCAGTTACACAATTTTACAATTTGGAAAATGTTTTCGCTTTGTTATTCGGATTGTTGATATAACTCAATAACATCTATATAAAGTAAGTGGCTGTGCATAGTCCCCTCGATATTCTTTCATTATGACATTTTGAAATCCCATTTACACTTTACTGTTTAGGTTTATAATAGTTTCTTCTATTTCTTCTTTATCTTCCTCAGAGCTGTTTGTTACTGCGGTCTCTTTTGTGTATTTATTAGCTTCCCTGAAGGCAGAAACAGTAATTATTGCTTCATTCAGATATTTTTATCTTTGTGGATTAGTCTCCCATTAATCTTTACTAGATATTTTTGTAATTCTAGAGTATTTATTGTATAATAATATAGAAGCAGAAGAAACCTATCTTCCTGTATTACTGGTAAATAGAATCTTTCTAAGTTGGCTTTCAGTGATGCTATTCAAAATACAGTCATTAGTTTTTCTGTATGATCTTGCTAATTCACTTAGTTTCTAGTTAAGGATATTATAACTATAACTTATTCCTGGAATAACAAATGCTTGATCTCTATTACATTATTATTATTATTATTATTATCAAGGTAGCAAGCTGGCAGAAGCGTTAGCACGCAAGACAACATTCTTCGTGGTATTTCAGGCGTTGAGTAGTATTTTTATTTTTTTTTTGGCATCTGTTTATTCTGTTTTATTGCATTTTATCGCTAAATTCAGAAGAATCCCGAGTTACTAGTCAGTTCCTTTCTGTTTTGATCCTTTGGGGTAGAATTAAAAAAACATTTTCTCGAACTTAACTATTTCAACCTAAACATGAGGCATATTAATCTCACTAGATTGGATATGGCCTAAAAGATATATAATTGTTGATCCTTCCACTCTTATTAATATAAACATTGCGTTTTATTGTATATCTATTTTATTTTATCACTCTATAAAAATTGAAACTGAAGTTTCTGCCTTCATTCACTACTCATTCATCAACGAACCAATCAGGGAAGGGATCCCCTAGGTGTTCAATCATCCTACAAGAAATAGCAACCAAATCTCACTAAAATCACGCCCTGTCGTATTAAAAAAGGGAAGACAGACAATAAAGCCCTGTAAAAGAACTCGGAAGGTTGAACCTCCGACCAGGCCTCCAACCAACTTTCCAGCACCCCCTTGTATGTAGCCAGCCTTATATTTTGTTTTGAAGAACACTAGCATGTTCCAGTCATCGGACGTCGCATCTTACTGATGCTTTATTCCGATGGTCTCATTGCTATACAAACATTCCTTTATTTCTCCGCTAGAAATTTAAGTGCAAAGTTTAAGTTACTGTTGGCGTCAAGTTGTACTTCTCTGATTTGCATTCTCGAAGTCGCTGTTGTTTCATAGATATCATTGGCTTGTATTTTATGTATTACATATACATACATTTATTTACATAAACACACCAAATACACAAACTCGACCACACGCATAAATAAATGCATACACATACATACAAACAAGCCATCTGAACTTCACACATTTATGCACACACGTCTGTGGGCAAGATGTGAGTTGGCGGTAAATTGCGTTCAAATTCTTTACTTTTTTCTTTGTATTTTCTTCTTGGGTGTAGAAAGAAATCACACCCAATGAAAAAATTTGCACCGCAACATCTCAACATCTTTGTCTTGCCTATATTTCAATAATTTTCAGTAATTATCTGTAATTCTCAATTCAAAACATGTCCAACAGCCCGTAGTTATCTCCCAAGCAACGCACTTCGCCTCCGTTTTTCTTTCTTTTTATTTCAGTAGTTCCTGCCAATACACTTATCTATATCTTCAATACGCTTGAAGGTGTTTTCTCTATAAGGAAAGTAAAACAAACAAGTGTGTATTATAATTGCAGGAAATAAACACAATGTGTCTTCATAACATGGATAGAATGTATAATGATTTCTTCGTTATTTTCGATAACTTGCGGTGAATTATACATTTAATGTTGTTCAACTAAGACGCTAGAAGTTCTACAGCATTTAATTTTCTTACATTAATTTTATATTTTAGTTTTATTTTTCATTCAGCAAAAGAATTCACTTTTTTTATGTTATTCATTCTAAAAGTTGTATAAATACTTTCATATTTGAACTGAACAATTTTGATGAGAACATTCTTAGAGTATCATTGTTTCAATATATCAGCTGTTCGTTTTTCATATGAATGTGATCTCATGTTCTTGTTATGTGATTCTCGGTTATTGCATTAGTGAATGTACTAAAGCTTTTAGATTTATTTACCGTACATCTAAGCAAAGCAAATCTATTATATTTCAAATTATGTTCTTAAACCTTTTGTATAAAGAGGAGTAATGGTATAGTCTTGGAAAGTCTTGCATGTTAAGTTTGCCGTTCTACATATTTACCTAAAGAGAGTTTGATTGGTGTGAAAACTGAAAACGTCTAATGTGTCGGATGAAGGTCCTTCGACTGAGTAGGAAGAGTAGCTATTTGCTGCACATGGCTGCACAAAATATTAACTATCATATGCGGTAATCTTTAACAGAAACATAAAATGTGATAACATACGTAAACAGTTCTCTACCTAAATATTTGGTTCCGAACTCTAAAATGAAGTAAATTTGTTTCAAAGCAATGCTGCTTCTTATTATTTGATAGCCTAAACACCAAAAAAAAAGAAACACTCCGATTTACTAGAAAAATTGAAGTTGAGAATAAGTAGAGATGAGGCCTGTAAACATAACATGTTTATAGAATTGTAAGTAAAAATGATAATGTGCTTGAATGTGAAGAATTTACAGCAGATTCAGCTAAATAGGATATCTGATTTTTAAGTATTTCATCAAGAATTGGAAATATGTAGCATGATATAACATCTCTCATCTACTAACAGATAAAAACGATCATTTCTAAACCATTATTTCACTGACGATATTTGGCAAAAAGCTATTATTTGCTATTATCCGATGGGACAAAATATTCCGTTTGTCCTTAATGATATTAAAGCACACCGTAAGATCGCCAAGATAAAGAAAGAATTAATAGCTATATGTATTGGACAAGCTGTTAATGCTGCTAGTAATTAAAGCCACTTCGGAAATGAACAAAAATATGCCTGTTAGTAAAAGGGAAATCGGTTTGTCTCAGAGGATTATTTCAAAACAACAAATCTGTTGAACGAAATGTCATCTACAAATCAATAAGCTAATATGCATGATAGATGCATGGTTTCTTAAAGTTATTAGTCATTAACGTTCAAATAAATTAAACAGATTCCTCCATAAATTTGCAGTGTTCAGATATGAGTTTAACCGCGATTCACTAAAGGGATAAACAGTTTTTTTTTTTTTTGTTTTTTTTTGCTTTTTGAAAAACATTGTCGTGAATGTTCCTAATAATTGAGTTTCTCGTTATTATTGTTTTTTAACCCTCAAAAGGACTCCGATTGAACATACCTATCATTAAATGTGTTGTGATAGAGACAGACAAGACATATAGTCGGACAGACAGACATAGGTAGCTAGATAGATAGACAGATAGACAGATAGATAGATAGATAGATAGATAGATAGATAGATAGATAGATAGATAGATAGATAGAGAGAAAGATATATATATATATATATATATATATAATGAGCGTGTATCGTCGTAAAAAAATCTAAGAGAGAAAGAGAGAGACAGAAAATAAATCATGAGTGTGTATTGATGTGTATGCAAGTACATATATAAGTGATTGGCATATATAAGTAACTGGACATGTCTTTGTAAAAGGCATCAATATCCCATAAACCCATTATCTTCTTTCATAAAATTTACACGATATTATAGCTATAGTAAGTAAAACAATAAACGGCACTTCAATGCGGAAAATTCACAGTAATTACACTATTACTCTACTCCATCCTCTTCGGATGTAAATGATTGTGTTTAGCTTCTTATAAGGTTACTGCCATTTTAAAGACCACACATTGTGCACACGTGAGTAAATAAATCAACTGAGTTTATTCTTTTAATTTCTGCTTCTTATTTCAATCAATCGACTGCGGCTATGCTGGGGCACGGATTTAAATGGTTCAGTCGAACAAATCGAGCTCAGTACCTATTTTATTAGTCTTCTTTCGGTTGAACCCATACGATACGGGAACGTGTACAAACAACATCGGTTGTCAAGCGATGGTGGTGCAAACATGACACAAACGCACGCACGCACACGCACACACACGCACACACACACACACACACACATACATATATACATGTATATATACATATTTTTATTAATATTTAGCAGAAGCAACAGAATGACTCAATGTCCGCAAGTTTCGTGCGCTAGCATATATATACATACATATATATATATATATATA
>NC_068981.1:56404747-56410054 GCF_001194135.2 Octopus bimaculoides | reverse complement strand
TATATATATATATATATATATATGTATGTATGTATGTATGTATGTATGTATGTATGTATGTATGTATAACAAAGTAAACTTGCAAGGTACCGCACGAGTGAAAATATATAGGAAAGAGAGTTTGAAAATGCAGAGGGCTTTTAATGATGTTTATTGACTCTTTAAAAGACATCTTCAGTCTCAAACTCTCTTTCCTATATATATATAAATGTATACGACGATGAGCTTCTTTCAGATTCTCTCTAACAACAACAGTCACAAGGATTTGGTCGGCTTGGAACTATAAGGAAGGCACCTACCCTAGGTGTCGCGCAATAAAACTGCACCCGAGACCCCATGGTTAGGAAGCGATTTTCTTACCAACAGCTAGACTGTACCTACAAAGACAGCAAAAAAATAGAATTAGAAACGTCGAAGGAAAACATAAAACCAGCAAAAATACATGCTTTATAAAAGATGTAACTTAAGGATGGTAATCAGTAAGACCGAGGATCACAGAAACTGTAATATATACAAGATATATTTTGTAAGAAAAACAAAGACCTACACTGATTATTTTATTTAAAATATATGAGATTATGAAATATAAACTCTTGTAAAATCAAATGCATAGGCAAGCTTATATTTGCATGCATGTATATAAGGACATTGTATCCATTCACCGTTAGACGGTGACAATTTGAACATACACACATATCAGTACGTAAATATACGTTTGTATGAACGTTACACATATACATATACGCAAACACATCTACACACATACCTAAATTCTCACATACATACATAACTACATAGATAAGTACATACATACAAACATACATACATACATAGATACATACATACGCATATACATACATACGTATATACATACATACATGCGTATAGGTGTATATGCATGCATACGCATGTACACATACGCATACGCACATACTTACATGCATACATGCACATACATACATACATACAAATCATGAACTAACTTTCTCAGATGCAGCACGAAATGTTGTCAGTGAACAGGTCACGGTTTCAAAGCGACGAAAATATTTTGACATAAATTAAATTTAAATTTTGAAGTGAATCTAACGTTTTTTGTGTGTGTTTTTTTTAATGGTTTATAAACACCTTCCACGCTGCAATTGTTAATTTTTCTTTTTTTTTTTTCATAAAATTATCTTTAATCTCCAAATTGATAACCGTTGTAATTATTATGAATGTTGATATTGTCAGTATACTGTAAACAATAGCAAAACAACAACAACCTTAAGAATGGTTTCATACTTTGACACACGGTCAACGAAAGGGATTTAATCGATTCCATCGAACCCAGTACTTAGTAATTTGTTTTATCAACCCTAAAAGGGTAACAAGCAAAAGTGTGGTGCCTTACCAAAGCTGAAACCACACACACATACACACATCACATCCTTATCACAAACCGAACGAAAACTTACATTACAGTAATAGAATTTTTAACGTTCCCAGAGCAGTAATTAATTCTATTATTAGATGCGTTTCTTGGGATACTGTCACGGATCAAACGTATATATAACAGCAGCAGCTGTATCCCAGTGTGACAGCGGCACTCTGTTGTGGATATTATATGAATATCGTTAGCAGTCGTTGGAGAGTGGGATGAAGTATTTTCTCGCTCTTAAGAGAAAATCCAGTCGTTGAGACAAAAGTCCTTTTTGCTATGTTAAAGATGTGCGATCATTCAAGAGAATTCTAATTACATGCTGCTCAGGTTTAACCGGGACGAGGTGCGATAATGTAACCTGATATGTACAGTGACTGAGTTTTTTTCTTTCTGTTGAAGAGACTATTGGCACAACCTATTAGAGGTTTCGAGTTTTCCAATCGTGTCAGTGCAAATTCAACTTGAGGTATTTAGCCTACATAAAATGGCGCTGGTGTGGGAAAGGGAAGGGTGGTATCGATTGTGGGGCAAATTAATTGGCTGGAAATAAATATTAGTATATCATTGATTTAAAGGAGGGAGAGAGTGTCGGTGGGGAATTGAATCCTCCAATACATCAGAACTGATAGAGTGGAGTTGACAGTGTACTTCGTTATAACATGTCGCGATAGTGTGAGCTGACAATGAGACATTTAACTAAGAGACGATAGATGGATGGAGCCCGTGTGTGATCAATTTTAACAGAAGATACTAGTGCAGAAACAGTCGAAAGCTTTGTTGATGTTGAAGACAATAACACTATCACAGCCCACATTAGAGTGACGTATTCGAGTTGGTTACATGCTGATTTAACTTAACGAAAGCTGCACTGGTGGTCATAAAAGGAGATTCAATCAGAGGATTTAGCCCTGATGGCAATCAGAGAATTTACCTCTGTATAGCGTGTTTCCATACATAAAAAAAATAGAGAAAAAAATGACTGAGATTGCAGAATTGAGTATAGAGGCTAGCTAGCTCTGGGGTGAATAATTGAGAATAGCAGAAGTTAAGTTAGCCCCTGCTAACAACCAGCTTTGACAGCATTGTCAAAGCTTGGTTGTTAGCAATGGCTAACTTAATGTTTTTGTTCCTAATGTTTATGCAAGTATGGGGTTGAACTTGGTGCAATGGAAAAGGATAGTTTTGTAGGAATAGTTTTGAAGGGGACTTTTTCCCCGTATGTGAAGTGTGGAGTTGGATGCAATATAGGCAACGAATGTAGAATGCTACTCAGAAAAACATTATAGTCGAGAAGTAGAGGAAACATTAAATAAACAGTGTATAACATGTGTAAATTCCTAAACTTTGCTACAACTAATACTATTTAATGAAACATTTATTATCAAATAATTTGTTCTTATTCCTTTAATATATGTTTTGCTCCAAGCTACTACCTTCCGCAAATTTCATTTTCTGACATTAAGGTTAAATTTTAGTTATTTTATTTGCAACATAAATTCTCTATTAGGTTGTATGGGTTTAGTGCCAATAAAAACTTGCTAAAATGTCCAAAGTTTTATTTTGTAATATCTTCCAAATAACTTGACATTAACATCGGCGATCTTAAAACACCACTAACGCTTTATAAAATACATTCTACCTAAAGTAACGAGATTTCATAGTCGATCTCTTCTAGTAATTTGATTTCTTGCAACCAGAGTGAAGAAAAAATACTGTATTCCTATTAACTAACTTTATAGATCCGGAAATTTCATTGCTAATATCCCACAGTGCTGTTCGGTTAGCTCCAGGCGAAGAAGTCTAAAAGTGTGTTGCCTTTGGCGGTTTGGGTGCTTAAAACTTGTACATCATTTCAGTCAGAAGCGTTAATTATAAAGGCTTAGCAGGGAAATAAAAATGCACTGCAATGGTGAACTGTATGATAATTTTAGAGTAATTTGCTTTAATATTTGCTGAGCTTCAACGGCACTATGTTCAATCTGATATATTTTGAGAATTTGATTTCGCTTATCTTATCACCAATAGTATTGCTTCCAGCAATCACTAACCGAGTTGTTTTGAACCACTGTTAGAGATTCGAACACCTGTTCATATTTATTATTTCTTAATGTCCACTATCCCTTAAAAAATTCTTCCTGTTGTGAGTATTTCAACTAAATTCTTTGTAAAGAATTAGTCTTAAAAAAAAATTATCTTTCCATGGCCTCTCAACAATTTTGAAATCATTATTTTATTGTAATTTCGAAAACAGTAAATCCTTCCCAAATAACAGAGACTTAGTACAATTGTGCTTAACTCCATAGCTTTTAATAAAGGAGAGTAAATTTTTCTCTGGGTAAGAAGCTAGTCAGTTAGAGGTGGCTTTCTTTGTAGGGGAAACTGAATCCAACGTTACAAGCCAACCACTGCAACAATCCAGCCTGTGTTTAAATCTGTAAAGAGACTTAAGTGCAAGACCAAAAAACGAAAAATAATAAGACACCTATGATTAAACGTTCCATCGTCTTCTTAATTCGTTGGCAGACAACCTATTAATTAGATTGGTTATCTTAACTCGTATGTTGTTACTTTCTTAGCTACTGCTGTTGTTGTTATTGTTGTCGGTTAGCCCCAGGCCAGCTCTATGCGAGCAAGAATATGATGAAATCATAACCAGTATATCTTATAGGCTCATAATTGTGTCCTTCCATTTTAAGGTAAGGTCAGATTTGAAGGTAGGGGGAATTTGTCCAATATTTCTACCCGGTCAAACTATCACGTAGTAAGGAATAAGATGTGTTGCATCGGACATATGTCTACTACCTGTATAGACACATTCACGCCCACACAGATGCATATTTATGCATATGCATATACAGACGCACTCACGTTTATATGCGTATGTACGTATGTATGTATGTATGTATGTATGTAAGCATATTATAAAATATAAAGTCCCTTTAAGTGATGATATCAGTAATCTACTTAGATTTTTCAACATTTTATAAGGGTAAATATTTTGAGTTTATGTATCACATTGTATTTCTGTATAACAAACATTACTATTTCTAACCTCACTTTTCGTCTACCCTTGCACCAACATGTCAAAAGCAATTGTTTGAACTTTGCTTTCCTTCTTATGTTGTTCGCTGCATAATTTAACCGTATACGCCACATCGTTTCAGTAGTGGATTAGTCTCCAAGCTAATTATTTTAGCTTCTGATGGAGCAGCTTTTCGACAGATGAATTAAATTAGCCTCTTTTCTCTAGTTATATAACATGAAATTTATGTTATAGGTAAAGTTCAGCTCTATAATTATGGAAGGTGTTTAGCTTTTGCTACCTCTGGATTAAAACTGCGAAGTTGTGTATAGTTCAGATCTATATAGTTCGCTAATATGCTGAGATTTTGAAACTTTTTGTTTCACAGTTCCAAACTTGTTAATGGCAACAGTCAAAAAGAAATACTTATTTAACGAAAATACACTTTTAACAAGAGAAAATGCGAACTTCTAAAAGACTATATGATCGTGCAAATTATAAAATACATCTTACAGAAAGAATATTCAGATAAGTAGGTAGGTAGGTAGGTAGGTAGGTAGGCAGGTAGGTAGGTAGGTAGGTAGGCAGGTAGGTAGGTAGGTAGGTAGGTGGACCGTTGGGTGTTTTGTATAGAGTGGCTAGTTAGTAGATAGATAGATAGATAGATAGATAGATAGACAGACAGACAGACAGACAGATAGACAGACAGACACACACACAGACACACACACACACAGACACACACACAGACAGACACACAGACGGACACACAGACAGATAGAAAGATAGATAGATAGATATCTTTTTATTATAGCCACACAGGGCTAAATACAGAAAATGGACAAATTACAAAGTAGAGCTTTTC